>NC_069504.1:1014904025-1015121525 GCF_027579735.1 Bombina bombina | reverse complement strand
ATTATGTAAAAACAAATCTATACCTATATCTATAGGAATAACTATATATATATATATAAATATTATAGTCCTTTGCAATTATATATATATATATATATTGCAAATATACCAAATATCTTTGATCCCTACTTTTTTTATGAATATTTATATGAAGTCATATAAGTGTATGTGCGTGTGTGTACATATCTCAGCATGTAAGTCTGTGTGTATATTTTAATTTATTTATGTTGTATTTTTTTTTATTTCCTACCCCTTTACCTTGCTATTTAATAGGCGCCAGGTTACATTACTGTGCAATACCCGTGCAAATTAACACACCCACAATGATCTTATATCATACGCAAATGTTAGCACACCACTTGTACTCCTTAATGTAGAAAAAGTACTGTTTTTTGGAAAAATTTCAGTACCCTATAATTGGGATTTTTGGATGTTGCTGTAGCTGACATAACTGAATGAATTTTCATGAAACTTTGCATGCTGATAGCTTTAATTTGATCTAAAGATCTTTGTCATAATAACATTTTTTATTTTAAAGTTATTTAATTCAAATTAGCTTTTGTTTTGCAGCTTCCCACAGTGCTAGTTGTGTGCCGTTACAAATGTTGTCACCTGACACGATCAGTAACAAAGACAAACATGATTACATTAGAGACCATCCTGGATAATCATCAAACTACTTCAGAAGTCATTTGCACATCATCAGACATCATCAGGCTTGTAAAGTCATCAGCTAAGGTAAATAATTCTGGGTGATGACTACAGAATGATTAGCAGATTAGCAGATTACCTTACTGATTACTTTACAAGCATGAACAGCCTCTAGAATAATCTCATTTAAATATTTTGGCCTAAGGGCATTCTTCAGGTTGGCTTCTGATGACTTGTCGGAAGTCATTGATTACTTCAGAATGACTCCAGGAAGATCATCCTTTTTGACTAAGGTAGAAGTCTTCTTTTCCAGCAAATTATCAATTTAGCTGCACTGCAGGTGTCTTTCATCAGGGGTAGCCTATTTCTGTGTTTGCCTCTCTAGACCAGTGATTTTCAACCTTTTTTTTGCCGTGGCACACTTTTTTACATTACAAAATCCTGCGGCACACCACCATTCCAAAATTTTACAAAATAACACATTGTAGCCTAATACAGTGTATATATATATATATATATATATATATATATATATATATATATATATATATATACACATACACACACTGTACTGTGCTGTCATGCCATGCCTCCTACAAACTATACATGACATATTGACATTCATTCACAAACAATCATAATGATTGTCTGTGAATGAATGTCAATATGTCATGGTTGTAAATGATGCCTGATGAGCCTGTCACATACCTCACAATATTTCTGAAATCTGAAAGAGGGACACCCCCGCACTGGGAAAAGTCCCCCTCCCATTAGTCATCATCTCACTCAAAATAAAAAAACTGCCCAGAATAAAAAACAAGCAAAATGTAAAAAATATGTCACACTGTTGTCAGTCTGCCGCGGCACACCTGAGGATCTCTCATGGCACACTAGTGTGCCGCGGCACACTGGTTGAAAAACACTGCTCTAGACTACTAAGGGCCCTATTGTCAAAAACTCTAAAGCCTGGAGAGAGAGATTATAGCTCAGACTTCAAAAGACTCACTTAAAATGGCATACATCACTTGAAAGTGATGCAACATAACTTTAAAATGCTGATATAATATATTTTGCAAAAGCGTCATTAAACCTTAAAAATAATGTTCTATAATTCTGCACATAGTGCAGAATTATATAACATTATATTAGCCTTATCTGTATTAAACTGTATTAAACGAAATATTCCCTTTTAATTTAAAAAAAACTCGGCTGTTTTACAGACTCGCTCTCTGCTCTCTGCTGAGCGGGTCTGTTTTATTCACACAGCGCATCGGGCCAGCTGTATAGCCACAGCCCGGCCCGACCGCGCCATAACACAAAGTGCAGCTCGCTCCTGCTGTCAGACAGAGCAGGAGCGAGCTGCACTTTGTGTTATGGCGCGGTCGGGCCGGGCTGTGACTATACAGCTGGCCCGATGCGCTGTGTGAATAAAACAGACCCGCTCAGCAGAGAGCGGGTCTGTAAAACAGCCGGGGGTTTTTAAAATTAAAAGGGAATATTACGTTTAATACAGATAAGGCTAATATAATGTTATATAATTCTGCACTATGTGCAGAATTATATAACATTATTTTTGAGGTTTACTGTCCCTTTAATGCCATTTTCAAACACTCTTTGGAATCCAACCCATTTTGACAGTTCCTGAAAACTCTGCACATTTGAATTATATAGGTTAGCTCTTTAAAAAAAGAGGAATGTAAACAACATAATTTGCAGCTACATAATAAGAGTGACATGGGAGTGTAATCAGGGTGGTTTGACTGGGTTGCATATGGTGGAGTTGGGATGCTCTAGTTAGTAGCAAGACAGGGGACAAAGTGAGGGGTGGCTGGGCAGTCCTAATAAAGATTTAGATGGACTTAACTGTCTTAATAAAAGGAAAAGAAAAAGAGGAGGGCAGAGCTCCCAAACGGTAACAATCTTACACAATTTAAAAAATAAGAATGATTGGGAGATTAGTTGTTGCTATTGCAACCTAGCAACCAAATATAGCCCTTTGAGGCTTTCCATAAAGCTCTTATTCTTTCTGAAGCTTATCGACTCACCACTCACATTTATAATCACAAACACACGCACACACTGAGTTGTACACACAGACTTACATGCTGAGATATGTACACACACGCACACATGCTGACATATATACACACAGATTTACATGCTTAGATATGTACACACACGCACACATGCTGACATATATACACACAGATTTACATGCTGTAATATGTACACACACGCACACACATGCTGACATATATACACAAAGACTTACACGCTGAGATATGTACGCACGCACATGCTGAGATATGTACACACAGACTTACATGCTGAGATATGTACACACAGACACACATGCTGACATATATACACACAGACTTACATGCTGAGATATGTACACATGCACACACATGCTGACATATATACACACAGACTTACATGCTGAGATATGTACACACACACATGCTGACATATATACACACAGACTTACATGCTGACATATATACACAAAGACTTACACGCTGAGATATGTACACATACACATGCTGACAAATATACACACAGACTTACATGCTGACAAATATACACACAGACTTACATGCTGAGATATGTACACACACGCACGCACATGCTGAGATAAATACACACAGAGTTACATGCTGAGATATGTACACACACGCACATGCTGAGATATGTACACACACGCACGCACATGCTGAGATATGTACACACACGCACGCACATGCTAAGATAAATACACACAGAGTTACATGCTGAGATATATACACACACGCACGCACATGCTGAGATATGTACACACACGCACGCACATGCTGAGATAAATACACACAGAGTTACATGCTGAGATATGTACACACACGCACGCACATGCTGAGATAAATACACACAGAGTTACATGCTGAGATATGTACACACAAGCACACACTTGCTGACATACAGTATACACACACAGACTTACACGCTGAGATATGTACACACACAGACTTACACGCTGGATCAGGTCCGCAAGATCGTTATTAAATAGGCCTCATAGACTTACATGCTGAGATATGTACACATACACATGCACATACTGACATATATACACACACAGACTTACATGCTGACATATATACACAGACTTACATGCTGAGATATGTACACACACACACATGCTGAGATATATACACACAGACTTACATGCTGAGATATGAACACACACGCATTCACATGCTGACATACAGTATACACACACAGACTTACATGCTGAGATATGTACACACACAGACTTACATGCTGAGATATGTACACACATGCTGACATATATACATACAGACATGCTGACAAATATACACACAGACATACATGCTGAGATATGTACACACACACGCACATGCTGAGATATATACACACAGATTAAATGCTGAGATACGTACACATACGCACACATGCAAATGCTGACATATATACATACAGACTTACATACTGACATATATACACAAAGACTTACATGCTGAGATATGTACACACACACACACATGCTGAGATATATACACACAGACTTACATGCTGAGATATGTACACACAAACACACATGCTGAGATATTGTCAGGGTTTTTTCCCTGTTGTGTTTGCCATGTGCTGCTGGCAGCCATTTTACTCACCTCTCTTCATGACTATGGTTCATTGTGGGGGATGCTGCTCCTTTCCTGCACTTCCTTTTATGGCCAGACTGGTGTGCATCATCCATGTGAGACAGGATGCAGTCTCAGAATTGTGATGTCATTACTTATTGTTTAAAGGGCCTCTGTTCAGTATGCTTTGCCTTTGCGTTGTCTCAGACCTGTTTGTGAGAGTTCCTGTGTATTACCTGGCTGTCTGATGTCCTTCCTGGTTCCTGATCCCTGGCTTGTTCCTGACTCTGCTGTTTTCCTTGTTACTGATTCCGGCTCGTCTGACTAGTCGCTTTTGCTCCTGACTCAGCTCGTCTGACTACCAGCTCTGGTTTTGACTCCTAGCTTGTTATTTGACTTGTGGACTTTTTATTATTTTTTGCTATTAATAAAGGTGTGATTATTTTTGCACTTCTCGTCTCAGTCTGATTCCTGGCACCCTGACATTACACAAAGGCCATGAATCCTGATGCTGCTAATTATCCACCTTTACCTGCCATCATTTCGAGGATGGATGTACAGGATCACCACTTGGATCTATTTGCACTAGCCCTGCAAACCCTGCTGACTCGCACTGCACATTTGGACCAAAGTGTCCCGCAAGTTATGGCTGCTCCTGTTTCCGCTGCTGCACCTATGCCTACCAGGAGCATGTCTGGTTCTGCAACTCTACCTCAGCGATATGGAGGCGATCCTATTCAGTGCAGAGGGTTTTTGAACCAGGTGGGCATTTACTTTGAGATGTTACCTCAGGCGTTTCCCTCTGACAGAGCTAAGGTGGGATTTCTCATCTTGTTACTGACACAGATCTTGCCTGGGCTAATCCCTTGTGGGAGACTAATAAACCTGTGATTTCAAATTACCCTGAATTTGTGGCCTTCTTTCAGAGGGTATTTGATTTTCCGGCTCGCTCCTCCTCTGCTGCTAAACGACTCATGTCCATTCAGCAAGGTACAAGATCTGTTGCTCAGTATGATATTGAGTCCCGTACGCTTGCCGCAGAGGTAGGTTGGAACAATGAAGCCCTTGTTGCTGCCTTCTTTCATGGGCTCTCTGAGGCGATTAAAGACGAAGTTGCTGCCAGAGATTTACCAGAGGATCTTGAGGCATTGGTGTCTTTTTTGTTCCTAATTGACATCATAATCAGAGAGAGGCCCTCTTTCAAGGAGCGCTTGCGGAAGCCTCCTGTTTCGTTGTCTCCTACGTGTTCGTTCCCACCCATGCCTCCCTCTCCTCCCATGCCTCCTGGTCCCGAGTCACCAGGTACTGCTGAGCCGATGCAGTTGGGATTCACGTGTCTCTCCGTGTCGGACAGGGCCTTTAAGAGGAGGGAGGGGCTCTGCCTCTATTGTGGGTTACAGGGCCACCTTTTGAAGTCTTGTCCTACACAGCCGGGAAATGCTCACACCTAACGTCCTGTTGGGGGCAGACCTTGGGTGGATTATCCTCGTCCCCGGAACCACTTAAGGAGAAACCTTTGGTCACGGTTGTCCTTTCCTGGGTGGACTCCTCCATAGTGACTCAGGCTCTTGCTGACTCCGGTGCTACGGGCTATTTCATTGACAGTGCTTTTGTATCAAAGCACTCCATTCCTGTTTTGCCTCAGTCCGTTCCGCTTGCTATTGAGGCCATTGATTGCAGGCCCCTTCAGCCCACACTCGTTACTCACGAAACTGCTCCGTTGTCCATGTCTGTTGGGGTTCTCCATTTTGAAACCCTCCAGTTCCAGGTGATAAACTCTCCGCATTTTCCGGTTATTCTGGGTTATCCCTGGCTCTAAAAGCACAATCCCAGTCTCGACTGGCGCAGGTCCGAAATTTTGTCGTGGTCCCCGCAATGTATTTCCACTTGTCTTCGGAAACCATTTAAAGTCTTGTGCACTTCTTCGGTATCTTAATTGCCAGAGGAGTACCGTGAGTTCCTAGACGTGTTTGACAAGGTGTGTGCCGGTACGTTGCCTCCTCACTGGTCTTACGATTGTGCCATAGACCTGCAACCCAGAGCGATTCCTCCTCCGGGCTGGGTGTACCCTCTGTCTGTTGCAGAGAATTGCGCTATGGAGGATTATGTTGCCGATGCTTTGTCGTGGGGAATCATCCGCAAATCCTGCTCTCCTGCAGGGGCTGACTTCTTCTTTGTGAAGAAAAAGGGTGGCGAGTTAAGACCATGTGTCGATTACCATTAAGAATGCTTACCCTATTCCGCTCATTACGGAACTCTTTGACCGCCTCAAGGGAGCTACGGTCTTTACTAAACTTGATTTGAGAGGAGCGTACAATCTCATTAGGATTAAGGAGGGCCACGAATGGAAAACAGCATTTAACACCAGGAGCGGGCATTATGAGTATCTTGTAATGCCCTTTGGCCTATATAATGCTCCTGCTGTTTTTCAGGAATTTATTAATGATGTCCTACGAGATATGTTGCAACAGTGTGTTGTGGTGTACTTAAACAACATCCCCATACACTCACCCACACTTGAGGCTCATTGTTCTGATGTTACACGGGTTCTTCAGAGACTATGAGAGAATGGCCTGTTTTGTAAATTCGAGAAATGTGAGTTCCATCAGACTCAAGTAACCTTCCTAGGTTATGTTATCTCCATTGCAGGGTTCTCCATGGATCCTGACAAGTTATCTGCAGTTCTGAAGTGGCCTTGCCCAGTTGGTTTTCGGTCTATTCAACATTTTTTGCGGTTTGCCAATTACTATAGAAAGTATATTAAAAACTTTTCTTCTTTGGTCCAACCTATCACAGACATGACCCGTAAAGAGAATGATCCACTCCATTCGTCACCTACTGCCATTAAGGCCTTTGATAGTTTTAAAACTGCCTTTGCTGCCGCTCCAGTTCTGGCTCATCCTAACCCTGTCCTACCTTTTGTTCTTGAGGTCAATGCGTCTGAGACTGGAGTAGGTACCCTCTTGTCTCAACGTCCTATGCCTGACGGTTCCTTGCATCCGTGTGGTTTCTTCTCTAAGAAATTGTCTCCAGCGGAGTGCAATTATGAAATTGGCGACAGGGAATTACTGGCCATAATTTTGGCACTCAAGAAATGGAGCCATCTTCTCGAGAGTACTAGCGTGCCAGTGCTCATTCTTAATGACCACAAGAATTTAACTTATCTATCTGAAGCAAAACGTTTGTCGCCCCGACAGGCCAGATGAGCGCTATTTTTGTCTCGGTTTAATTATGTGGTCTCCTACCTTCCTGGTAGTAAGAATGTTAGGGCTGATGCCCTCTCTCAACAATTTTCGCCTCTGTCCAAGGAGGAGTCTGTACCTACTCCTATTATACTTCCTGACCATATTTTGGCTACCATACATACTAATTTGACTTCTCCCTTGTGGGAGGAGATCCTGGCTGCACAAACCAATGCACCTCCTGAGAAACCTAGTGGTAAGTGCTTTGTTCCTGAGAATCTTCAAACTAAACTTTTGCACACTTACCACTATCCTAAAGCCGCAGGTCACCCAGGCAAGAACCAAATGATTTGGTCTGTCACTCGACAATTCTGGTGGCCAGGTCTTCGTTCTGATGTTGCTGCATATGTTGCCTCCTGCTCAGTTTGTGCAAAGAATAAGACTCCTTGACATCTTCCTGTGGGTCTTCTTCAACCTATTGCTAATGGTGAGCGTCCTTGGAAACATCTTTCCATGGACTTCATTGTTGAGCTCCCTGTTTCCAAAGGCAATACTGTTATCCTGATGGAGGTTGACCGTTTTTCTAAAATGTCACATTGCATTCCCTTGATGAAGCTGCCTACCGCTCAGGAGCTTGCTTCAATTTTTGCCCGGGAGGTCTTCTGTTTACATGGGTTACCCAAGGAGATAGTGTCGGACCGGGGTAGCCAGTTTGTCTCCAGATTTTGGCGTTTCTTTTGTACTCAAATGGGGATCCAGCTTTCCTTCTCCTTGGCATATCACCCTCAATCCAATGGGGCTGCGGAACGGTCTAATCAAGCTCTGGAACAATTCCTCCGTTGCTATGTCTCAGATCACCACAATAATTGGTCTAAACTGTTACCTTGGGCAGAGTTTGCTCGTAATAGTGCTATTAATGCTTCCTCCAAGTTATCCCCGTTCATGGCGAATTATGGGTTTCATCCATCCTTGTTGCCCAATTCATTCATGTCTCAAGGTATTCCGGCTTTGGAGGAGCATCTACGGCAACTCCGTTCCACGTGGGTGCATATTCAGGATTGCCTTCATCGTTCTCTGCAGCGCCAAAAGTTCCATGTGATCGTAGGCGTCTGCCCGTACCTTCCTACCAGGTTGGTGAGAGAGTTTAGCTGTCCTCCTGCAACTTGAACCTTTGTGTGCCTTCCAATAAATTGGCTCCCCATTATGTTGGTCCTTTTCGAATACTCCCGACAGGTTAATCCTGTGGCCTACCCTCTTGACCTTACTCCTGCTATGCGCATCTCCAATGTTTTTCATGTCTCCCTCTTGAAACCATTGGTTTGTAATCAGTTTACCACTGTGTTGCCTCGTCCCCGTCCCATCTTGACAACCATGAGGAGTATGAGGTCAGCAGCATTATTGATTCTCGTATGTCCAGGGGCCGTGTACAGTATTTGGTTCACTGGAGGGGCTACGGTCCGGAGGAGCATTCTTGGGTTCCCTCCTCTGGGTGCCCTCCTCCGTGCCTTCCATGCCCGTTTCCCCAATAAGCCTTTTGTCCTCCTGCGGGGGAGGGGTCATTGAGGGGAGGGTACTGTCAGGGTTTTTTCCCTCTTGTGTTTGCCATGTGCTGCTGGCAGCCATTTTACTCACCTCTCTTCCTGACTATGGTGCATTGTGGGGGATGCTGCTCATTTCCTGCACTTCCTTTTATGACCAGAATGGTGTGCATCATCCATGTGAGACAGGATGCAGTCTCAGAATTGTGATGTGATCACTAATTATTTAAAGGGCCTCTGTTCAGTATGCTTTGCCTTTGCGTTGTCTCGGACCTGTTTGTGAGAGTTCCTGTGTATTACCTGGCTGTCTGACATCCTTCCTGGTTCCTGATCCCTGGCTTGTTCCTGACTCTGCTGCTTTCCTTGTTCCTGTTTCCGGCTCGTCTGACTATTCGCTTTGGCTTCTGACTCAGCTAGTCTGACTACCAGCTCTAGTTTTGACTCCTGGCTTGTTATTTGACTTGTGGACTTTTTATTATTTTTTGCTATTAATAAAGGTGTGATTGTTTTTGCACTTCTCGTCTCAGTCTGATTCCTGGCACCCTGACAGATATGTACACGCACACAAATGCTGACATATATACATACAGATTTACATGCTGACATACAGTGTATACACAGCAACTTACATGCTGAGATATGTACACACACACATGCTGAGATATGTACACACACATACGCAAATGTTGACATATATATACACACAGACTTACATGCTGAGATATGTACAGACACAGACGCAAATGCGGACATATATACATATAGACTTACATGCTGACATATATACACACACAGACTTACATGCTGAGATATATACACACGCACGCACATGCTGACCTATATACACACAGACTTACATGCTGAGATATGTAAACACATGCACGCACATACTGAGATATGTACACACACGCATGCACGCACGCAAATGCGGACATATATACATACAGACTTACATGCTGACAAATATACACACAGACTTACATGCTGAGATATGTACACACACGCACCAACATACATGATGACATATATACACAAAGACTTACATGCTGAGATAGTACACTTGTATTTTTATGTAAAATACAAGATATACACAAACAATACTCCTCTTTTATGCCATTGCTGCTAAATCACCACCTCCAAGTCAATACTGACACTTTCAAATGATACAGATGGAACATATAAAGACATAGTTAAACACACGCGCAGACACATTTACAAACAAACACACACACATATACACAGGCATACACACATACACACACACACATATACACAAGCATACATACAAAAACATATACATAAACACAGATATACTGTACATATACATAAACATACACATATATACAGAGACATATATATAGATATACAACCCCAATTCCGAAAAAGTTGGGACAGTTTGGAAAATGCAAAAAAAAAAGTCAGTAGAAAATTCAATTCACCCTGTACTATATTGAAAACCCATTCAGCTAGATTACGAGTTTTTGTCGGTAAGACTTGCAGTGCTAACGTGCAGTATATGCTCACCGCTCACCTACAAACAACGCTGGTATTACAGGTTTTTTTAAACCCGGCACTTACTGTAATACCAGCGCTGCTTACGGTAGCGGTGAGATGGCTAAACGTGCTCATGCATGATTTCCCCATAGGAATCAATGGGGCTGATTCGGCTGAAAAAAAGTCTAACACCTGCAAAAAAGCAGCGTTCAGCTCCTAACGCAGCCCCATTGATTCCTAAATACATTTTATGTCTACACCTAACACCCTAACATGAACCCCGAGTCTAAACACCCCTAATCTTACATTATTAACCCTTAATATGCCACCCCCGACATCGCCGACACTTACATTATATTTTTAACCCCTAATCTGCCGCTCCGGACACCGCCGCCACCTATATTATACTTATGAACACCTAATCTGTCGTCCCCAACATTGCCGACACCTACATTATAGTTATTAACCCCTATTCTGCCGCCCCCAATGTCGTCACAACCTACCTACAATTATTAACCCCTAATCTGCCACCTCCAGCGTCGCCGCCACTATAATAAAGTTATTAAACCCTAAACCTAAGTCTAACCCTAACCCCCCTAACTTAAATATAATTTAAATAAATCTAAATAAAAACACTATTATTAAATAAATTATTCCTATTTAAAACTAAATACTTACCTATAAAATAAACCCTAAGATATCTACAATATAACTAATAGTTACATTGTAGCTATCTTAGGGTTTATTTTTATTTTACAGGCAACTTTGTATTTATTTTAACTAGGTTCAATAGTTATTAAATAGTTATTAAAGGGACACTGAACCCAAATTTTTTCTTTTGTAATTCAGAAAGAGCATGCAATTTTAAGCAACTTTCTAATTTACTCCTATTATCAATTTTTCTTTGTTCTCTTGCTATCATTATTTGAAAAAGAAGGCATCTAAGCTTTTTTTGGTTTCAGTACTCTGGACAGCACTTTTTTATTGGTGGATGAATTTATCCACCAATCAGCAAGGACAACCCAGGTTGTTCACCAAAAATGGGCCGGCATCTAAGCTTACATTCTTGCATTTCAAATAAAGATACCAAGAGAATGAAGAACATTTGATAATAGGAGTAAATTAGAAAGTTGCTTAAAATTTCATGCTCAATCTGAATCACGAAAGAAAATTTTTGGATACAGTGTCCCTTTAACTATTTAGTAACTTCCTAGTTAAAATAAATACAAATATACCTGTAAAATAAATCCTAACCTAAATTACAATTACAGCTAACACTACACTATAATTAAATAAATTACCTAAATTAACTACAATTAATTACAATTAAATTAAATAAACTAAATTACGAAAAAAAACTCACTAAATTACAGAAAATAATAAAATAATTACAATTTTAATTACACCTAATCTAATCTTCCTAATAAAATAAAAAGCATTTAAATAATATTTAAGTTAAGGGGGTGTTAGGGTTAGGGTTAGACTTAGATTTTGGGGTTAATAAATTTAATATAGTGGCAGATTAGGGGTAAATAAATGTAGGTAGGTGTCGGTGATGTTAGGGATGGCAGATTAGGGGTTAATAATATTTAATTAGTGTTTGCAAGGTGGGAGTGCAGAGGTTTAGGGGTTAATACATTTATTGAAGTGGCGGCGATGTCCGGTTAGGCAGATTAAGGGTTACATTTTTTAATATAGTGTTTGCGATGTGGGGGGGGGGGCCTCGGTTTAGGGGTTAATAGGTAGTTTATGGGTGTTAGTGTACTTTTTAGCACTTTAGTTAAGAGTTTTATGTTACAGTGTTAGCCCATAAAACTCTTAACTACTGACTTTTAAATGCGGTATCAGTCTTGACAGGAGAGGCTGTACCGCTCACTTTTTCCAAGACTCGTAATACCGACGTTAGGAAAAGCCCATTGAAAAGATAGGATATCCAATTTACATAAGTGGACTTGCGGTATGCTCGAGTCGCGGAAAAAAAGTGTGCGGTACACCTGTACCAGCCAGACTCGTAATACCAGCGGGCATTAAAAAGCAGTGTTGGGACCTCTCAACGCAAGACTCGTAATCTAGGCGTCTATTAACACATTACTTGATGTTTTACTTTGTGAATTTTTTCAGTTGCTAAAATCTCTTCCTTGTAATGTATATATATATATATATATATAGATAAAAATTGGGTGTATTCAAAACTTGGACTCTGTATATGAAACAGTCATAGGAGGCAAATAATAAAGTTGCAGCTTTAATTTACTGTGTATTTACTAATCTATGAGTTTTTTGTGGTTACAGATTACACAATGTTACTTGTTTTATCTCTTTAAGGATATCTTCTGAGGACATTTCCACAGATGATTTAATGAGGAGTTGAACTATTACAGACCTTATAGGTGAGTAAGAAATACAGTTTGCCTATTTGTCATATTATTGTAGTTGTAAATATACTGTACAGACACACTTCCACTTAATAACACAGTTGACCGGGCAGAAATTTCACAGACTGACTTTAGGCAAAGGTGTCATCCTATGATAGTGTCTATGATACTGTTTAAAGTTAATGAGTTACATTGTGCTGTCAATGATTGCCATGGAGATATAATGGCTATGTGCTGGATTTCATGCACCTGTTAGGAATGGGTGTGGCTGAAACACATGAATCTAAATAATTAGTAGCAGGTAAACACATACTTTTGGCCATTTGTATATATGTTTGTGTGTGTGTGTATATATATATATATATATATATATATATATATATACAAATATATATATATATATACTGTATATTGTATATACAGTGCATACAGTGTATACAGTACTGTATATTGTATATACAGTGCATTTTTTTACTTTACAAACTTGATTAGTAGCTCTTATACTGTTATAGTCTAACAGTAAAGGTAGTAAGCATTAATTAATAGAAGGGTTTTAATAATTTGTGGAGTATGCATGTTACACAATCCAAATAAATTTTATCTCATATCTGGGTTTTTAAAAAAAAAAAAAATGTTTTGATAAAGTTTTACTTTAGCATGGCAATTTTAAACCAGGATACCTGGACACAGAAGTGTATCACAGGAACCATCTGACGTAGTCTTGGGATGTTAGTTCTAAAAGTGAAGGCATCTGTGTAGATGATGACTAAAAAAATGCAAAATGCTATGGATATAGCACTAGACATTACTCTCAGACAGACAGATAATGTACTGCAAATGATTTGAATGTTCAACAGAGAATTATTTGATGGTGGATATTTCCTCAGCATAATAAATACAAGAATATTTAGAGTGATACTAAACCCAAAGTTTGTCGTTCATAATTCAGGTACAGCATGCAATTTGAATCAACTTTCTAATTCACTCCTATTATCAATTTTTCCTCGTTCACATGCTATCTTGATTTTAAAAAGCTAGACTGTAAGCTTAAGAGCCATCCTATTTTTGTTTCAGCACCTGGGTAGCGCTTGATGATTGGTGGCTAAATGTAGCAAACCAATCAGCAAGCGCTAACCAGGTGCTGAAGCAAAAATGGGCCGGCTCCTAACATTACTGCTATTTCCAATAAAGACAACAAGAGCACAAATAAAATTTGTTAATAGGAGCAAATGAGAAAGTTGCTTAAAATTCCTTGCTCTATCTAAATCATGAAAGAAAAAAATTGGTTTTAGTATCCCTTTAAGCAAGTAGCTTGTTCTGGTGTTTAACAAGCTTTGATAGTAATTGTTATTGTATAAATCCATTTGCCGGAATAAATACTTTTGTAAGAGGATAATCTGTTTACAATCAGAACCAGGGAGTAATGCATGCTATTTTTAAATCATTATTGAGACCAATGGTGACTTGTATATTGTGTCACTGCAGAGACTTTATTTAGTTATGCTTTCTTATATTACATAGTTTGGGGCATTGAATCATTCATATTTTATTGTGTATATATATAGGCCCAGCAAGTCTGCCCGACCTTACCTAACAGTATAAACTTATCTAGTTTGTAGGATAGCCCTATGCTTGTCCCAGGCATTTTTAAAGTCCCCCACAGTGTTTGTTGCTACTACCTCTTGAGGAAGTTTATTCCATAAATCAATCACTCTTTCTGTAAAGAAGTGCTTCCTCAAATTACTCCTGAATCTACTACCCTTTAGCTTGAGCTCATGACCCCTTGTTCTTGAATTTTCCATTTTATGTAAAATACCCACAGCCTCAGTTTTACTAAACCCTTTAATGTACTTGAAAGTTGCTATCATATCACCTCTTTCCCTTCTCTCCTCTAAGCTATACATATTTAGGTCATTGAGCCTATCCTGGCAAGTTTTATTTTTTAGACCATGTACCATTTTGGTAGCCCTCCTTTGCACAGGATTAATGCATCCTTGAAATACTTCTTTATATTTTCATGTTTTTTAATCCTTTTTCCTTAAGGATTATTTTTAAACACCTCTTGCTGTCATTTTTTTTTTTATAGATCTCTCTCTCTGACGTTTTTTTTATTTTTTTTTTAAATAAAACTAATCATTAAGACATCGACAGCTGTAGTCTTCAGCTTCAGAAAAAAAATAGATAAAAGGTACATCTATCAGCATACATTAGTAGATATTGGCCAATCAGAGCTCTTGTCAGCTTCCATCATCCAATTAGAATAGATGTCTCCAGGAAATAATTTCCTCTGTCCTTCAGATCTGTTCACAGTGAATGTTACATTAACAAAGGTTTAGAAATTAAACCGGTTACTCATGTATTTTACTCTTGTGCCAGTCTTCTAATTATTTTTTTAAAGGTACAGTAAACACTTTGTAACAAGACATTTTTGTTGTGTGTTATAGCATAACATATCAGCCAAAACATTTTTTAAACACATTAACACCTTTTGTGCAATTATTTTTCATTAGCCAAACTCCACCCACCATTTACGTTATTTGGAAGAGCAAATCTGGGCTTTAGCCCACAGAGAAAAATGCTAGCCACTGCCATAAAGTTAGTATAAAATGCATTGTTTTGCAGTTATTACCTGATAAGGCCAATTAGGGATAATTATGTAGCAGAGTTAGCCTTACAAAGCCAGCAGGGTTCTTTTCATTTCTGAGAACAAGAAATTGTTTAAAGGAACAGTCTTGTCAAAATTAAACTTTCATGATTCAGATAGGGCATGCCATTTTAAACAACTTTCCACTTTACTTTAATCTTCAAATTTGCTTTGAAAACCTAAACCTAGGTAGGCTCGTATGCTAATTTCTAAGCCATTGAAGGCCACCTCTTATATGAATGCATTTGACAGTTTTTCACAGCTAGAGGGCGTTAGTTCATGTGTGCCATATAGATTACATTGTACTCACGCCTGTCGAGTCACTTATGAGAGGGCACTGACTGGCTAAAATGCAAGTGTGTCAAAAGATCTGAAATGAGGGGGCAATCTGAAGAGGCTTAGATACAAAGTAATCACAGAGGTAAAAAGTAAATTAATATAACCGTGTTGGTTATGCAAATCTGGGGAATGCATAATAAAGAGATTATCTATCTTTTTAAACAATTACAATTCTGGAGTATACTGTCCCTTTAATTTTCAGATCAAAATAACACGGAGGGCAAAATAAATAATGAAAATATATTGCAAAGCAATTTTATTACACACAACAAAGGGCTCATTTCCATTGAGCCGTAATTCCTTTTCCGTGCACTCGCAAACCGATAAATAAGCTGTCAGAAGCAATATCGTTTATCGACTGCTTCCAATGGCCCATTATAACTGAATTTCGGCAACCGGACTCCGGCTGCCGAAAACATTAATCGTGTCCCATACAAAGTATAGGAATCCGACAATCTTTAAATAATACCCGATTTCCAATGCCCGCGCAAACCGTAAATACACTGTCAGAGGCTGCCGATACATTTTCAAAAATAACACCCACCTCAACTAGGTGTAAAATAGGAAAAGGTGCTCTTTGAGATCTTTTTCCCATGAAATCTAACCCGGCACGTCAAAACCCCTCTACCCGCCATCCACCTTGCATTGCAACTTATAATAAATGTGTTTACCTCTAAACCGCCATGCCCCACAATGCAAACTATGTATTTAAACTATTAACCCCTAATCCGTCATTAACCCACATCGCAATTAACCTAATAAATCTATTAACCCCTAAACCGCCAATAACCCACATCACAATTAACCTAATAAATCTATTAACCCCTAAACCACCAATAACCCACATCGCAGTTCACCTAATAAATCTATTAACCCCTAAACCACCAATAACCCACATCACAATTAACCTAATAAATATATTAACCCCTAAACCACCAATAACCCACATCACAATTAACCTAATAAGTCTATTAACCCCTAAACCGCTAAACCCCACAACGCAAATAACTAATCACTAAGCCCCCTAACCTAACACCCCCTAAGGTACGCGATTAAATATGGCGTCCCTTGCATTCCTATTAGCTGATTTGATTCTTCAAATTCCTATCAGCCAATAGGATGAGAGCTTCTGAAATTTAATTGGCTGTTCAAATCAGCCAATAGGATGAGAGCTACTGAAATCCTATTGGTTGATTTGAACAGCCAATAGGATTTCAGTAGCTCTCATCCTATTGGCTGATTTGAATTTGAAGAATTAAATCAGCCTAAAGGAATGCAAGGGACACCATATTTAATTGCGTACCTTTAATTCACTATACAGTTTACGGTGGCGGTCATACAAAGAATATCCTCCACGCTCTATGGCTCCGCGGTCGCTGGTCTTCAGTTCTGTGGTTGCCGGTCTTCAGTTTCACGGTCCTGGATGAAGATAGAAGAGGTTACCACTTGGAAGAAGACTTCAGGAATCGTGAGTACCTATCTGGGTTTTAGAGTTAGTATTTTTTTTTAATTTATTTTTTTTTAGATTAGGGATTTGGGCGCTGTAAAAGAGCTAAATGCCCTTTTAAGGGCAGTAAAAGAGCTGAATGCCCTATTAAGGGAAATACCCATTCAAATGCCCCTTTAGGGGCAATGGGTATTTTAGGATTTTTTAGTGTTAGTTTTTTTATTTTGGGGGGTTTGTTGGGTGGGGGGGGTTTACTGTTAGGGGGAACTTAGTTTTTTTTTAAAGGTAAAAGAGCTGTTTAATTTAGGGCAATGCCCTTCAAAAGGCCCTTTTAAGGGCTATTGGTAGTTTAGTATTAGATTTGGGGGTGTTTTTGTTTTGGGCGCTTTTTATTTTTATATTTTTATATTTTTCTGATAATTTTGTTTATTATTTTATGTAATGTTAGACTTTTTTATTTTCTGTAATTTTAGCTTAATTTAAACTTATTTTTTTATTTTTAAAGTAATGTTAGGTTTTCTTATTTTAATTGTAATTTAGGATTATTTAAGTTTATGTAATGGGGTTAATTTAGGAGATGTTAGGGTAGGTGGCTTAGTGATTAGTTATTTGCGTTGTGGGGTTTGGCGGTTTAGGGGTTAATAGATTTATTAGTAGTGATGTCACGAACATAAAAATTTGGGTTCGCGAAAGGCGAACGCGAACTTCCACAACTGTTCGCGAACCGGCGAACCAGGCGAACCGCCATAGACTTCAATAGGCAGGCGAATTTTAAAACCCACAGGGACTCTTTCTGGCCACAATAGTGATGGAAAAGTTGTTTCAAGGCAAGCCGGAGGGGGATCCATGGCAAAACTCCCATGGAAAATAACATAGTTGATGCAGAGTCTGGTTTTAATCAATAAAGGGCATAAATCACCTAACATTCCTAAATTGTTTAGAATAACGTGCTTTAAAACATCAGGTATGATGTTGTATCGATCAGGTAGTGTAAGGGTTACGCCCGCTTCACAGTGCGCAGTGTAGGTGATATACCTGCCCTGACCATGCTTTGCAGACCAGGTATCAGTGGTCAGATGGACCCTTGCCCCAACACTGTGTGCCAGACATGCCATTATAGCAGACTTATATGGCTTTGGCGTTGCTTTTTTGTAATTAGAAGGCTGCTAAATGCCACTACACACCACACGTGTTTTATGCCCAGCAGTGAAGGGGTTAATTAGGGAGCTGCAAGACGAGGAAAAAGTGCAGGCACTACTGGAGGTTCCATAAAACCATAATACTCTATTTGAACAGCATTAAAAAAAGTGAACAGCTACAAGCGCTGTGTAAAGAGATTAAAAAAAGGTACAAACCGGTATGAGGCAAGGCAGGGGAGTAAAGACACAAGACTTGTCTGACTAGTTTCGAGTCCTCCCGGGACTCTTATTGATAGGGAGCATGTAGGCAGCTTGTAGAGTTAATTTTAGCTTAAGTGTAGTGTAGTAGACAACCCAAAGTATTGATCTAGGCCCATTTTGGTATATTTCATGCCACCATTTCACCGCCAAATGCGATCAAATGAAAAAAAAGTGTTCACTTTTTCACAAACTTTAGGTTTCTCACAGAAATTATTTACAAACAACTTATGCAATTATGGCATAAATGGTTGTAAATGCTTCTCTGGGATCCCCTTTGTTCAGAAATAGCAGACTTATATGGCTTTGGCGTTGCTTTTTGGTAATTAGAAGGCTGCTAAATGCCACTGTGCACCACACGTGTTTTATGCCAAGCAGTGAAGGGGTTAATTAGGGAGCATGTAGGGAGCTTGTAGAGTTAATTTTAGCGTAAGTGTAGTGTAGTAGACAACCCAAAGTATTGATCTAGGCCCATTTTGGTATATTTCATGCCACCATTTCACCGCCAAATGCGATCAAATAAAAAACAATTGTTCACTTTTTACAAACTTTAGGTTTCTCACAGAAATCATTTACAAACAACTTATGCAATTATGGCATAAATGGTTGTAAATGCTTCTCTGGGATCCCCTTTGTTCAGAAATAGCAGACTTATATGGCTTTGGCGTTGCTTTTTGGTAATTAGAAGGCTGCTAAATGCCACTGTGCACCACACGTGTTTTATGCCCAGCAGTGAAGGGGTTAATTAGGGAGCATGTAGGCAGCTTGTAGCTTAAGTGTAGTGTAGTAGACAACCCAAAGTATTAATCTAGGCCCATTTTGGTATATTTAATGCCACCATTTCACTGCCAAATGCGATCAAATTTAAAAAAAACTTAATTTTTACGCAATTTTAGGTTTCTCACTCAAATTATTTACAAACAGCTTGTGAAATTATGGCACAAATGGTTATAAATGCTTCTCTGGGATCCCCTTTGTTCAGAAATAGCAGACATATATGACTTTGGCATTGCTTTCTGGTAATTAGAAGGCCGCTAAATGCTGCTGCGCATCACATGTGTATTATGGCTAGCAGTGAAGGGGTTAATTAGGTAGTTTGTAGGGAGCTTGCAGGGTTAATTTTAGCTTTAGTGTAGAGATCAGCCTCCCACCTGACACATCAGACCCCCTGATCCCTCTGCCAGTACTAAAATAAAAGGTTTTAATTTTTTTTATTTTTTTTAGCATATTTACATATGCTGTGGTGTAGCATCCCCCCTTAGCCCCCAACCTCCCTGATCCCCCCCAAAACAGCTCTCTAACCCCATCTGCCTTATTGGCGGCCATCTTGGGTACTGGCAGCTGTCTACTATTATTTCACAGTCAAAAAAGTGTTGTTTTTTTAAATGTACACTACTGTTACACCAGATATGAGTGGTAGCACTGGGCAAGTGGGCACAGTATACGCTGTGAGCCTGACACACACGCTGGCAGGCAGGCAACTGCAATTAGAATACACAGGAAAAAAAAAAAAAAGCAGACTGATGTTCTAGCCCTAAAAAGGGCTTTTTGGGGTGCTGCCTTACAGCAGAGATCAGATGAGTCCTCCAGGACTGTAGTGGACACTGAATACACTAGCCTAGCTATCGATTTCCCTATTAAATCAGCAGCAGCTACACTGTCCCTCCTCTCACTAAGAATGCAGCTTCCAAATGAATCTAAAATGGATGCTGTCCAGGAGGTGGGAGGGTCTTGGAGGGAGGGTCTGCTGCTGATTGGCTGTAATGTGTCTTCTGACTGTGAGGTACAGGGTCAAAGTTTACTCAATGATAAAGAATAGGGGACGGACCGAACATCGCATATGTTCACCGTCCGCACCGGTGCGAACATGCTATGTTGGCCGGGAACTATTCCCCGGGCGAACTATTCGCGACATCACTATTTATTAGGTTAATTGCGTTGTGGGTTATTGGTGGTTTAGGGGTTAATAGTTTAAATAGATAGTTTGCGATGTGGGGGCATTGCGGATTAGGGGTTAATAGATTTAATAGATAGTTTGCGTTGTGGGGGCATTGCGGATTAGGGATTAATAGTTTAAATAGATAGTTTGCATTGTGGGGCATTGCGGATTAGGGGTTAATAACTTTGATAGATACTTTGCGGTATGGGCGTTGGTGGATTAGGGGTTAATACATTAGTTATTGCGGTGGGGGGTGAGAGGTAGATATCGCGCAAGCATTAGGTGTTTGATTTTATTCTAACAGCGAGCGACAGGAAAAATATATGGCGCCGCACTTGTATGCGGCGCTGTATATACGATTGAGTGTAGTGTAAGGTCGGGTTACCATAGTAACCTATTAATGTTTTAGAAACTCGCCATCGGGTGGAAGCGTTAACACAAAACTAACTGACACCTACACGTAAAGAGCGACTGCTCTCAAAGCGGAAACCTTTTCAATGAAAATCTAGTACTAACATGGAGCCGTAAATACTTTTAGCTGTCGGCCGCTTGGGTAGCTTACAGCTCAATTTTTAATGGCTCAATGGAAACGAGCCCAAAATATTTTATTTAGGAGTCTCAAGGTGTTTACCGTCCATTTAAGTTGCACAAGATTTAAAGTTAATTTTAAAGTTAGTCAATGTTTATTTCAATGCCAATTTTAATTGATAAAAACATGCTACGATCTTATCAGGTTAATAATTTAACATTAAGCCCAATAACTTGTTTTTATTCGATCAAATCTAGTTAAAATATTCTACTTGTCTAATGAGCAGAAGTGGAACAAGCATTATTTCAATATAATGTTCCAGTATTTTACCTCTGAAAACTATGGTTGCTTCACAGTCCCAGGGGACTTTGAACTGTGGCAATGTAACATTCTACACAGTGTTTGTTTGATCAGTGCAGGATTTTTCAATGGTCATGTCCCATGTCTGAAACAACAAAAATAATAAAATAAATAAATTAAGTTTGAAATACTTATGCAAAAAGTAAAAAAAAATAAAACAGAATATAAAGCTTCCATACAACTCTATTCTTAATGGGCGGCAGCAAGGATAAAATGCAGCCAGATTCTACAAATAATGACCCAGATTATGAGTGGAGCGCTAGCGTTTGCACGCAAGTGATAAGGTGTTTGTACTAATCAGGTTTACCTATGATATTATGAGTAAATGTGATCACTTGAGCGCAATCGCGATTTACGTCAGTATGATTATAGCATCCTCAGGGTCTGGTTAACTGTTTGACAAAACTAAAAAGTGTCACGAAACACATAAAAAATACATTACAAAGTTACATAATAACACCATCTAATAAAAATTATTCTAAAAAAAAATAAAAATTGCACACAAAAGTTATAAAGGCTCAAAGATATTAGATCCCAGCTGTTAGAAAACAAAAGGCAGCCAAAGGGCCTTAACATAGAGATACATACATATACATCTCTATAGATGTATATATATATATAGATATATATAGATATATACCTGTATATGTGTGTGTGTGTACATAGCAAACCCCCCAACATTTGAAATAATGAAAGAGGGACACTTTTCTCCCTGTTAACAGAGCTCTGCTGCCCCCCCACATTAAAGACACACACACACACACACACACATATACATATTTACACACACACACACACACACACACACACACACACACACACACATATACACAGTCATACAGACATATTTACACACACACACACACACACACACACATGCACATATACATATTTACACACACACACACACACATATACATATTTAGACACATATACACAGTCATACAGACATATTTACACATTTATACACACACACTGGTAAACACATAATCACACACATATTTATACACACATATACATATTTACACACACATATACATATTTACACACACATATACAAAGTCATACAGACATATTTACACATTTATACACACACACTGGTAAACACATAATCACACACATATTTATACACACATATACATATTTACACACACATATACATATTTACACACACATATACAAAGTCATACAGACATATTTACACATTTATACACACACACTGGTAAACACATAATCACACACATATTTATACACACATATACATATTTACACACACATATACATAGTCATACAGACATATTTACACATTTATACACACAAACTGGTAAACACATAATCACACACATATTTATACACACATATACATATTTATACACACATATACATATTTACACACACATATACATATTTTCACACATATATACAAAGTCATACAGACATATTTACACATTTATACACACACACTGGTAAACACATCATTCACACACATATTTATACACACATATACATATTTATACACACATATACATATTTACACACTCATATACATATTTACACACATATATACAAAGTCATACAGACATATTTACACATTTATACACACACACTGGTAAACACATAATCACACACATATTTATACACACATATACATATTTATACACACATATACATATTTACACACACATATACAAAGTCATACAGACATATTTACACATTTATACACACACACTGGTAAACACATAATCACACACATATTTATACACACATATACATATTTACACACATATACATATTTACACACACATATACAAAGTCATACAGACATATTTACACATTTATACACACACACACTGGTAAACACATAATCACACACATATTTATACACACATATACATATTTATACACACATATACATATTTACACACACATATACAAAGTCATACAGACATATTTACACATTTATACACACACACTGGTAAACACATAATCACACACATATTTATACACACATATACATATTTACACACACATATACATATTTACACACACATATACAAAGTCATACAGACATATTTACACATTTATACACACACACTGGTAAACACATAATAACACACATATTTATACAGACATATACATATTTATACACACATATACATATTTACACACACACATATACATATTTACACACACATATACATATTTACACACACACATATACATATTTACACACACATATACATATTTACACACACATATACATATTTACACACACACATATACATATTTATACACACATATACATATTTACACACACACACTGATACACACACATATTTACAGAAACACACTGCTGGGTGCTGCTGCCTAGCACTGGCCCATAGAGGGGGATGCCACCGGTTGCTGTTGCTATGGCGTCATGATGCCAAGAACCCCCAATGCTGCGCTGAAGGAAAAGAAGAATGTGGAGCGCACTAAACCTTCACACCGGTTCCGGCTTATCGACTTTTTGTCCAGCAGCGTTACGGAGTTGTGCTCCCAACTCGGCTTAGCGGGTGCCACATTACTCTTTTTATTCAGAATGTGGAGCACGCTAAGCTGATTTATTCCCAACTGTGGACTGACATGTCACACAACAACACCTTATATACAAACTGCAGCACACACAGTGTATATCTTTCCTTCAGGGGCAATGCGGGACAGATCTCTAAATATTGGACTGTCCTGTAAATATCAGGACAGTTGGGAGGTATGTAAGTGTATTTGTGTATTTACAGACATATATACACATACAAGCTTATACATACAGATGCACACATATATAGAAGTGCATTGGAGCCCTTAGGAGTCAAGTTGATGAAAACATGTAAAAGCATAGTTATGCAATTTTTCAAATTTAATAAAGTGTTATTCTGTGTATTTAGTGTACATATTTCACATTCCAATGTTCTGCACATAGCAGACTATGTTCTATGTATTTATAAATAGATATTCCTATATATCTGTATATATCTATACCTATATATAATCATGTATATGTAGGTATAGATATATATTGTACCAAAATTACCATCAGGTATATATAGAAATATGTATTTATGAATAAATAGAACACATTCTTGTATGTGAAGAACATTGGGATGAGAAATATTCATATTTTCATGCCGGGTTAGTGCACATGAGAATATGCGATCGTGTTGGGTGTTAGTTTCCCCCCCCCCCACTTTTTTTGCTCCATTGACTTCTATGGGGGAATACGTGAATGCACGTGCAATATTCTAACTTCTTTTTGCGCTGCCTGTAGTGTTAGCGAAAACAGTTTGCGCTCAACTCAAAATATGAGCGACAAGTGCAAAAAGCTTATTTCTAGCGCAGTTAACACTCGAGCAGGATCGTTAAATAGCGCTCCACTCATGATCTGGCCCAGTATAAATAATTTTTTTGCACACTATGCTCATACTTACAGTATAGAAAAAAGAGGTTTTATTACCATATTTTTGACAAGGCATGTATGATTTCCTGCTCACATTAATTTAAACCCCAGAGGTGAATCCTACTTATATACATTTATCTATGTGAAGCAATAAAAATTAGTTATACTGGGCACACATAGCATATTTATATTTGCAACCTATATAGAACATTTCTAATGATAGATAGGGTGGGTGCAATTAAACATCATATAATTTGTAGCTGGCTGATAGGATTGGTTACACATTGCAAAGATCGAGTGTACACACACAAAAACACACCATAACCATGGACACACAAGCACACATTTACACACCACATAAGCATAACAAAAACACACCACAAACACCACACACACACACATACACAAGTAAACACTCACCGCACACACGCAAACATTCACTCACACACCGCACACACACTCACAAAACAAATACAAACACACAAGCCACATACACACTTACATGGACACTCCACACACTCATACTCAGACACACACAAACACTTCCCATACAGACATAATCATAAAGACATACAAACCAAATACACATGAATATACATACCACATACACACAGCACACACACTCACCACATAAACACACACAAATCACAAACACAAAATATACACACACTACAAACACATGCACACACACCACATACATACATGTGCACACACACATTGATCATTTAAGGAAGTGGGGGGTGTTTTATTGACACGTTTCCCAAAATCCAGTTAATTAAGAAAATACTTTAAGAGTTGAGACACGTACTGCACTTTAAAATATTATCATGATTGAAAGCATGAATTATCTAGACACAATGTAATGGCTAGATTACGAGTTTTGCGGTAAAGTAAAAATGCAGCTTTAACAGGTCCTAACGCTGCTTTTTTACTACCGCTGCTATTACGAGTCTTGTAGGTTTAGGGGCCCCGCACACTTTTTTGGCCTTACCACAAACCGACTTACGTAAACTTCGTAAACCCTTTTTTCAATGGGACTTGCATAGCGCCGGCATTATGAGTCTGTCCTGGGAGGCCAAAAAGTGAGCGGTACACCCTCTACCTCCAAGATTCCTAACGCATTCTAAAGTCAGTAGTTATGAGTTTTACACTACAACGCCGTAGCATAAAACTCATAACTAAAATGTTAAAAAGTACACTAACACCCATAAACTACCTATTAACCCCTAAACCGAGGCCCTCCAACATTGCAAACACTGAAATAAAATGATTAACCTCTAATCTGACTCTCCGGACATCGCCGCCACTATAATAAACATATTAACCCCTAAACCGCCACACTCCCGCCTCGCAAACACTAGTTAAATATTATTAACCCCTAATCTGCCGCCCCTAACATCGCTGCCACCTACATTATATATATTAACCCCTAATATTCCGCCCCCAATGTCGCCGCCACTATATTAAATTTATTAACCCCTAAACCTAAGTCTAACCCTAACACCCCCTAATTTAAATATAATTTAAAAAAATCTAAATAAAAATTACTATTAATAACTAAATAATTCCTATTTAAAACTAAATACTTACCTATAAAATAAACCCTAAGCTAGCTACAATATAACTAATAGTTACATTGTAGCTAGCTTAGAGTTTATTTTTATTTTACAGGCAAGTTTGTATTTATTTTAACTAGGTAGAATAGTTATTAAATAGTTATTAACTATTTAATAACTACCTAGCTAAAATAAATACACATTTACCTGTATATTGTAGCTATCTTAGGGTTTATTTTTATTTTACAGGCAACTTTGTATTTATTTTAACTAGGTAGAATAGTTATTCAATAGTTATTAACTATTTAATAACTTTCTAGTTAAAATAAAGACAAATATACATGTAAAATAAAACCTAACCTAAGATACAATTACAACTAACACTACACTAAAATTAAATTAATTCCCTAAACTAAATGCAATTAAATACAATTAAAAAAATATCTAAAGTACAAAAACAAACAAACACTAAATTACAGAAAATAATAAAATAATTACAAGATTTTTAAACTAATTACACCTAATCTAATCCCCCTAACAAAATAACCACCCCCAAAATAAAAAAGCCCTACCCTACACTAAATTACAAATAGCCCTGAAAAGGGCCTTTTGTGGGGCATTGCCCCAAAGTAATCAGCTCTTTTGCGTTTAAAAAAAAAAAATACAACCCCCCCAACATTAAAGGGACAGTCTAGTATAAATTAAACTTTCATTATTCAGATAGGACTTTTAATTTTAATCAACTTTCCAATTTAGTTTTATCATCAAATTTGCTTTTTTCTCTTGCTATTCTTAGTTTAAACTAAACATAGGTAGGCTCATATGCTAATTTCTAAGCCTTTGAAGGCTGCCTCTTATCACAGGCTTTTTAAATCTCTTTTCAACACAAAGAGACAGAAAGTACACGTGGGCCATATAGATAACACTGTGCTCAGGCACAGGGGGTTATTTAAGATTTAGCACAAAACAATACTAAATTTAAGACAATAGATAATAAACAGTCACAGTCATGTGATCAGGGGGCTGGAAGAAGGTTCCTAGATACAAGGTAATCACAGAGGTAAAAAGTATATTAATATAACTGTGTTGGTTATGCAAAACTGGGGAATGGGTAATAAAGGGATTATCTATCTTTTAAAACAATAACAATTCTATGGTAGACTGTCCCTTTAAAACCCACACCCACACAACCAACCCTACTCTAAAACCCACCCAATCCCCCCTTAACACTAACCCCTTGAAGATCAGAAATGCAATGGTAGATGGCGCTGGTCTTTTGGAATTCTAATCCCTCTGATAACAAAGAGAAAGAGGCTTGATGTATACGTAAAAGCCAATTAATAAAGGTGCAGTATACTCCCTCCATGAGTTGTATGTTGCCTGCTTGTCTGGAGTGTCCCTCTCAGATAACTGTTAGTAGTGAGCCAAAGGGATTCAGTAAAGCTGAGAGTGAAGCTGAGAGTAAAATGGAAACTCCAGTGAAAAATATGCAAAGATGTTATTATAATAAAAAAAAGTAGTAACTTACTCCTTTAGAATAAGACTTCCGGCCCCTTGAAGATCACCCTATCTTGAGAAGTCTTCACCCAGCCGGCAGAAGTGGTCCTCCAGATGGGCAGAAGTGGTCCTCCAGACGGGCAGAAGTCTTCATCCAGACGGCATCTTCTATCTTCATCCATCCGGCGCGGAGCGGGTCCATCTTCAAGACATCTGACGTGGAGCATCCTCTTTTTTCGACGGCGACTGAAGAATGAAGGTTCCTTTAAGTGACGTCATCCAAGATGGCGTCCCTTCAATTCCGATTGGCTGATAGAATTCTATCAGCCAATCGGAATTAAGGTAGGAAAAATCCTATTGGCTGATGCAATCAGTCAATAGGATTGAAGTTCAATCCTGTTGGCTGATCCAATCAGCCATAAGGATTGAGCTCGCATTCTATTGGCTGATTGGAACAGCCAATAGAATGCGAGCTCAATCCTATTGGCTGATTGGTTATATTGTAGCTATCTTAGGGTTTATTTTACAGGTAAGTATTTAGTTTTAAATAGGAATCATTTATTTAATGATAGTAATATTTATTTAGATGTATTTCAATTATATTTAAATTATGGGTGTTAGGGTTAGGGTTAGACTTAGGTTTAGTGGTTAATAAATTTAATCAAGTTGCAACGACGTTGGGGGCGACAGATTAAGGGTTAATAAATGTAGGTAGGTGGCAGAGGTGTAGGGGGGCAGATTAGGGGATAATAAATATAATGTAAGTGGCGGCGATGTAGGGGTGCAGATTAGGGGTAATAAATATAATGTAGATGGCGGCGGTGTAAGGGGCAGAATATTAGGGGTTAATAAGTATAATGTAGGTGTCGGTGGGCTCTGGGAGCGGCAGCTTAGGGGTTAATAAGTTTATTTAGTTGCGGCGGGGTCCGGGAGCGGCAGGATAGGGGTTAATAACTTTTATTTAGGTGGCGGTGGTGTAGGGACTGGCAGATTAGGGGTTAATAAGTATAATGTAGGTGGCGGCGGTGTAAGGGGGGGCAGATTAGGGGTGTTTAGACTCGGGGTACATGTAAGCATGTTAGGTGTAAACATTCCTATAGGAATCAATGGGATATCCGGCAGCAGCGAACATTAGCTTTCGCTGCTTTCCGACTCCCATTGATTCCTATGGCATCCGCTGCCTTCAGGGCGGCGGATTGAAAACCAGGTACGCTGGTAGTAGTTTGATAACTAACAAAAGTAGTCAGATTATGCCGAACTTGCGTTCGGAACATCTGTAGTGACGTAAGGATCGTATGTTACGTCACCAAATTCTACTTTTGCCGGTTTGTAGGGTTTGATAACTAAGGCGAATCAGGCTCTCCACAAATACGCTGCTGAATTCAAGCGTATTTGCGGTTGACGGCTTGATAAATAGATGCCATTGTCTGCATTGAAATTGATGTTTGCAAATCTTGCCAGTGTCATTGGCCTCTATAAACAAAATAAATGAATGGAAGCAACAGAGCAACAATAATCTGTAGGTTTTGTATTTATTAATTGCATTAAGACACAAATTGAAATATATTGCTGATTTTCTTGCTATCTTGTCTGGATATAAAACAAAATATGTTAGGCAGTTGTTTTTTTTAGGAAATTCTTTTAGTATGTGGCAATTTGTAATTAGGGAACATTTGTAAAGCTTCCTATTGCATTCAACTGTTAAAACATTTATTCTTTTGCATACACTAGAGGAGCTTTTTGCACGGTCTCCCAGGGCAACTGAGTTAAAAAGAGAAGAGCTATTTTTGCATGTGATAGTTGTTAATATGGAAATTCATCATTTTGTTCTTAGCATGCGTGGTATTGCTATAGTTCTCAGGGGTACACACCCTGCACATTCTAAGCTATGTGTCAGTGTAGATTAGTGGATTCTTTAATGTAGCTGATATGCTGAAGATCATTTATTTGAAATGTTGCTAACACAGATTGTCATGTTTAATAGCAGCTAATAGAAAGGACGAGTATCTGTCACTTAAAGTAACCTTGCCTACATTTAGTATAGTGTGAAGGTTTTATCCAGTAAAAAGATGCTTTCAAATTCCAAACAGCATTTTATGGTATTCACTGTGGAGACCTTATTCGCTATAGTGAACATCTTCCAATTGACAGAAAATGTAAAGTGAATGGGAAGTGTTTCTCAGTAGCGGGACAATGCATTAAAGGGAGATAAAAGTAAAAATTAAGTATTGAGACGTTTCAATTTATGTCTATTATCAAACTTACTTCATTCTCTTGGTATCCTTTGTTGAAAACATACCTAGGTAGGCTCAGGAGCGGCAGTACACTACTGCGAGCTAGATGCTGATTGGTGGCTATGCGCATATGACTCTTCTATTGGTACACCAAATGTATTCAGACAAGTTCTGAAGATTATTTTAGAGATATTTTTAGTCCTTTTGCATGGATTAATACACGTGTGATGCGCATTTAGCGGACTTCTAATTACCAAAAAGCAACGCCAAAGCCATATATGTCTGCTATTTCTGAACAAAGGGGATCCCAGAGAAGCATTTACAACCATTTATGCCATAATTGCACAAGATGTTTGTAAATAAATTCAGCGAGAATCCTAAAGTTTGTGAAAAAAATTGTGAAAAAGTCAACAATTTTTTTTATTTGATCGCATTTGGCGGTGAAATGGTGGCATGAAATATACCAAAATGGGCCTAGATCAATACTTTGGAATGTCTTCTAAATAAAAATATATACTTGTCAAGGGATATTCAGGGATTCCTGAAAGATATCAATGTTCCAATGTAACTAGCGCTAATTTTTTTAAAAAGTGGTTTGGAAATAGCAAAGTGCTACTTGTATTTTTTGCCCTATAACTTGCAAAAAAAAAAAAAAGAACATGTAACCATTGGGTATTTCTAAACCCAGGACAAAATTTAGAACCTATTTAGAATGGGTGTTTTTTGGTGGTTGTAGATGTGTAACAGATTTTGGGGGTCAAAGTTAGAAAAAGTGTGTTTGTTTTCCATTTTTTCCTCATATTTTGTATTTTTTTTATAGTAAATTATAAGATATGATGAAAATAAAGGTATCTTTAGAAAGTCCATTTAATGGCGAGAAAAACAGTATATAATATGTGTGGGTACAGTAAATGAGTAAGAGGAAAATTACAGCTAAACACAAACACAAATGCAGAAATTTAAAAATAGCCATTGTCATTAAGGGTAAGAAAATTGAAAAATGGTCCGGTCATTAAGGTGTTAAACACAGTTAAATTTAAGCAGTACTGCAATAGGAAAATGCTCTAACCAATCTAATCTATCTATCTATTTATCTATCTATCTATCATATATCTATCTATCTATCTTTTTTTCTATCTATCTTCTGTGAGCAACCCACACTAAATCATGTATATTTTCCCAGCAGATCATGCACTTTCAGACTTAAATGATCTATCTATGTATTTATCTATCTATTGATCAATCTATATATCATCTATTTATTTATCAATCATATCTGTATCTGTCTGCCTGTCTGTCTGTCTAGTTATCTATCTATCTATCTATCTATCTCTTTATCTATCTATCTATCTTTTTTCTGTGAGCAACCCACACTAAATCATGTATATTTTTCCCAGCAGATCATGCATTTTCAGAATACAATGTTCTTTCTCCCTCTCTCTATCTCTCTCTTTCTTTCTATCCATATCGCTCGCTTGCTCGCTCTCGCTCTCTTGCTCGCTCTCTTTATCTATCTATATATCTATCTATCATCTATGTATCAAAATTTTTGCACACGAGCAAATGTTTGCACACAAGCGCTAAGGGGTTTATTGCAAGTTTTTTTCTTGTATTACGAGTTGAAAGTAAACACGATCACTTGAGCACAATCGCGATTTACTCTAGAATGATTACTGCGTCCACAGAGCTCTGGCCAACTGTGTTGCAAAACTTAAAAGTGTCACAAAACAAATCAAAAATACATTACAAAGTACACCTACATTCATAATAACACCATTTAATAAAAATGATATAAAAAAAATATATATATATATATACACACACACAAAGTATCTCACAAAGTGAGTACACCCTCACAGTTTTGTAAATATTTTATTATATCTTTTCATGTGATAACACTGAAGAAATTACACTTTACTACATTGTAAAGTAGTGAGTGTACAGACTGTATAACAGTGTAAATTTGCTGCCCCCTCAAAAAACTCAACACACAGCCATTAATGTCTAAACCATTGGCAACAAAAGTGAGTACACCCCTAAGTGGAAATGTCCAAATTGGGCCCAAAATATCAATATTTTGTGTGGCCACTAGTGATGTCGCGAACCTAAAAAATTGGGTTCGTGAACGTCGAACGCAAACTTCCACAAAAGTTCGGGAACGGGCGAACCGGGTGAACCGCCATAGACATCAATAGGCAGGCGAATTTTAAAACCCACAAGGACTCTTTCTGGCCACAATAGTGATGGAAAAGTTGTTTCAAGGGCACTAACACCTGGACTGTGGCATGCCGGAGGGGGATCCATGGCAAAACTCCCATGGAAAATTACATAGTTGATGCAGAGTCTGGTTTTAATCCATAAAGGGCATACATCACCTAACATTCCTAAATTGTTTGGAATAACGTGCTTTAAAACATCAGGTATGATGTTGTATCGATCAGGTAGTGTAAGGGTTACGCCCGCTTCACAGTGCGCAGTGTAGGTGATATACCTGCCATGACCATGCTTTGCAGACCAGGTATCAGTGGTCAGATGGACCCTTGCCCCAACACTGTGTGCCAGACGTGCCATTATAGCAGACTTATATGGCTTTGGCATTGCTTTTTGGTAATTAGAAGGCTGCTATATGCCACTGCGCACCACACATGTTTTATGCCCAGCAGTGAAGGGGTTAATTAGGGAGCATGTAGGCAGCTTGTAGAGTTAATTTTAGCTTAAGTGTAGTGTAGTAGACAACCCAAAGTATTGATCTAGGCCCATTTTGGTATTTTTCATGCCACCATTTCACTGCCAAATGCGATCAAATAAAAAACAATTGTTCACTTTTTCACAAACTTTAGGTTTCTCACAGAAATTATTTACAAACAACTTATGCAATTCTGGCATAAATGGTTGTAAATGCTTCTCTGGGATCCCCTTTGTTCAGAAATATCAGACTTATATGGCTTTGGCGTTGCTTTTTGGTAATTAGAAGGCTGCTAAATGCCACTGCGCACCGCACGTGTTTTATGCCCAGCAGTGAAGGGGTTAATTATGGAGCATGTAGGCAGCTTGTAGAGTTAATTTTAGCTTAAGTGTAGTGTAGTAGACAACCCAAAGTATTGATCTAGGCCCATTTTGGTATATTTCATGCCACCATTTCACCGCCAAATGCGATCAAATTTAAAAAAAACTTAAATTGTTTCGCAATTTTAGGTTTCTCACTGAAATTATTTACAAACAGCTTGTGTAATTATGGCACAAATGGTTGTAAATGCTTCTCTGGGATCCCCTTTGTTCATAAATAGCAGACATATATGACTTTGGTGTTGCTTTCTGGTAATTAGAAGGCCTCTAAATGCTGCTGCGCATCACACGTGTATTATGGCTAGCAGTGAAAGGGTTAATTAGGTAGTTTGTAGGGAGCTTGAAGGGTTAATTTTAGCTTTAGTGTAGAGATCAGCCTCCCACCTGACACATCAGACCCCCTGATCCCTCCCAAACAGCTCCCTTCCCTCCCCCACCCCACAATTGTCCCCGCCATCATAAGTACTGGCAGAAAGTCTGCCAGTACTAAAATAAAAGGTTTTTATTTTTTTTTAATTTTTTTAGCATATTTACATATGCTGTGGTGTAGCATCCCCCCTTAGCCCCCAACCTCCCTGATCCCCCCCAAAACAGCTCTCTAACCCTCCCCATCTGCCTTATTGGTGGCCATCTTGGGTACTGGCAGCTGTCTGCTATTATTTCACAGTCAAATTTTTTTTTTTTTAAATGTACACTACTGTTACACCAGATATGAGTGGTGGCACTGGGCAAGTGGGCACAGTATACGCTGTGAGCCTGACACACACGCTGGCAGGCAGGCAACTGCATTTAGATTACACAGGAAAAAAAAAAAAGCAGAATGATGTTCTAGCCCTAAAAAGGGCTTTTTGGGGTGCTGTCCTTACAGCAGAGATCAGATGAGTCCTTCAGGACTGTAGTGGACACTGAATACACTAGCCTAGCTATCGATTTCCCTATTAAATGAGCAGCAGCTACACTGTCCCTCCTCTCAATAAGAATGCAGCTTCCAAATGAATCTAAAATGGATGCTGTCCATGAGGTGGGAGGTTCTGGGAGGGAGGGTCTGCTGCTGATTGGCTGTAATGTGTATTCTGACTGTGAGGTCTGGAGACATGCTTGGCCAGTCCATTACCTTTACCCTCAGCTTCTTTAGCAAGGCAGTGGTCATCTTGGAGATTTGTTTGGGGTTGTTATCATGTTGGAATACTGCCCTGTGGCCCAGTCTCTGAAGGGAGGTGATCATGATCTGCTTCAGAATGTCACACTACATGTTGGCATTCATCGTTCCCTCAATGAACTGTAGTTCCCCAGTGCCGACAGCACTAATTCAGGCCCAGACCATGACACGCCCACCACCATGCTTGACTGTAGGAAAGACACACTTGTCTTTGTACTCCTCACCTGGTTGCCACCACACACGCTTGACACCATCTGAACCAAATACGTTTATATTGGTCTCATCGGACCACAGGACATGGTTCCAGTAATCCATGTCCTTAGTCTGCTTGTCTTCAGCAAACTGTTTGCAGGCTTTCTTGTACATCATCTTTAGAAGATGCTTCCTTCTGGGACGACAGCCATGCAGACCAATTTGACATAGTTTGTGGCATGTGGTCTGAGCACTGTCAGGCTGACCCCCACCCCTTCAACCTCTGCAGCAATGCTGGCAGCACTCATACCTCTATTTCCCAAAGAAAACATCTGGATATGACGCTGAGCATGTGCACTTAACTTCTTTGGTCGATCATGGTGAGGCCTATTCCTAATGGAACCTTTCCTGTGAAACCGCTATATGGTCTTGCCCACCGTGCTGCAGCTCAGTTTCAGGATCTTGGCAATCTTCTTATAGCCTAGGCCATCTTTATGTAGAGCAACAATTCTTTTTTTCAGATCCTCAGAGAGTTATTTGCCATGAGGTGTCATGTTGAACTTCCAGTGACCAGTATGAGAGAGTGTGAGAGCGATAACACCAAATTTAACACACCTGCTCTCTATTCACACCTGAGACCTTGTAACACTAATGAGTCACATGACACCGGGGAGGAAATATAGCTAATTGGGCCTAATTTGGACATTTCCACTTAGTGTCGTACTCACTTTTGTTGCCAACGGTTTAGACTTTAATGGCTGTGTGTTGAGTTATTTTGAGGGGACAGCAAATTTACACTGTTATACAGGCTGTGCACTCACTACTTTACATTGTAGCAAAGTGCCATTTCTTCAGTGTTGTCACATGAAAAGATACAATAAAATATTTACAAAAATGGATGGGGTGTACTCACTTTTGTGAGATACTGTATATATATATATATATATATATATATATATATATATATATACACAGACAGTATATATATATATATATATATATATATATATGTGTGTGTGTGTGTGTGCAACTGAAGCTCTTTGCTGTCAAGTAGATGAAAACATGTAAATACATAGTTATGCAATATTCATACATAATAAAGTTTTATACTGTGTATTTACTATAAATATTATACATTCCAATGTTCTGCACATAGGGGAATATGTTCTATGTATTTATACATAGATATTCCTATATATATCTGTATATATCTATACCTACATATAATCATGAATTTTTTTATATATATATATATATATATATATATATATATATATATATATATATATATATATATATATATATATATATATATATATATATGTATGTATATTACCAAAAAACTATCATATATATATATAGAAATATTTATTTGTGAGTAAATGGAACATATTCTGTTATGTGAAGAACATTGGAATGTGAAAAATTCATATTTTTATGTCGGGTTAGCGCACATGAGAATATGCAATCAGGTTTCTGTGCGAGTTGGGGGGTTTTCCCCGCTTTTTTGCTCCATTGACAACAATGGGGGAATATGTTTACATGCACGCAATATTCTAAGTTTGGCTTTTTCCGTTCGTCGGTTTAGCGCGAGGAAAAACAGTTTACTTTCAGCTCATAATGTGAGCGCAACCCGAAGTGTACAAAAAGCTTACTTCTAGCGCAGTTAACGCTAGGACAGGAGCATTAATTTGCGCTCCACTTGTAAGCTAGCCCTTTGTATGATTTCTCTTTATGTTGGCGAGTTTATGATCATCAGGTATAATATAACTTATGTGGAACTGAACTGTCAGTTTTGTGCAATCTGTTGAGGCTTGAAACATTATTTATTCTTATAAAGCTATCAAATTTGTTTTATAAATGTAACTTGGTTTTGATGTATTGCTGAATTCTCAATTTTTTTGGTTAATATGTTAGACTATAGAGTCCTTTAATAAGGTTGACACACTATAGCAAATAGACACTAAAGAATAACATTGTAAATAGTGAATATGAGGAATCTGTTCATGATTATTGTCTATTGCATTTCACTACATTTTTTTTTTTTTTTCAAAAGAGCTTTATTGAGAAAAAGAAACTTACAGAAAGTCAATAAGTACAAATATGACAGTAGCTATGCTTAACAGTCTGTGGGACTACAATAACTCGGGGTCCCCGAGCAGTAAGTAGATGAGTACAGCAATCTACCAACAATTGAATGTCCTTTAAGATCAGGAGTAATGATTAGCTCTTCATTTACATTTTTCAAAAATTTTCCAACAACTAATGACATGTCTTTTACAGCAAAGACATGATGCTTAAATGACTAAAACAAACATAGACAATACAAGTCTAAGATATACAGACATATTAAATATTAAATATTACCCGGTTTGCCGCTCAGTGCCTGTGTTCCAGTTTCCCTAACCTCTCAGCATATACACATTCAAGGAGGCCAGGGAGAGAAGGTTATAGATGGGTAAAAAAGGGGCAAGCAAGGGAAAAGAGGGAAAGAGAAGGATATCCGGAGAAAAGAGGGAAGGGAGGGCGGAATCAGGGGGATGGGGGGAAGGAAAAAAAAAAAAAAAGAAAATTTAAAGCATAGGGCATACAACACTCCAGGACGGTCTACTATTTTAAGCCACAGGACCCGCTAGTCTCTCCCTGTCCCAGCACCCTCCCACAGCAATAGCATTTCTGTGTATGCTCCCAGTGTCGCAGTCTTAACATAGTGATATTTCTCCAGAAGAAGGATACTCTGCACATTGCATTTCACTACATTTTACCTAGTTCAACTATGCATTTAAATAATATTCCCATAATAGAATTGATAGATAATTTCTGAAAACTCAGTTTCAAAAGTCATCCTTAAAAACCTAATCAGGAGTCGATCTTTAAAAATGTATCTAAGAGCCTTTTCATCTTCTCCGAAATCACAACTGACCTTTGAAGCCCTTTCACTAAAGAATAGAAAGATGGAAGGGTAGTTTTAGTAAACCTTTTCCTACAATTACATAGGAACTGGAGAGACTGGGTTCACTAAAAAATATGTTAGTGAATTTAGAATCTCTGCTTCTCACTCAGGTTCTGCAACAAAATATTTAAGAAAGTTAAATATTTTTTTCTTCAACAATTCAAAATGTTTGCATCATCAAACTGCCTATACTAATGTTCATTATCATAACTGAACGTCCCTAAAATGCATTTGGCAACAGTGTGCAAATTCTACTTCCCCAGTTAAGAGTGATTTTATAATGGTCTTAACAATATCTGATAAACTCTAAAGTGCACAGCAGAAACAGCAGAAAACAATTGGAACAGTGAAACATCAATCGTAAATTCTCTTATAGGGTCATGAACCTAGATCAGTGAAACTGAAATTGATATAAATTGAATGAAAGATCAGAACAAATATAAAAAGTCAGAGCTACAGAAAAAAAGAAGAGTAGATTATACAATAAATAAATGCATCACTATTTAAAGTGATGGTAAACTTTCCCTAGATCCGGAATATTAGCTATGTTTTAGATGGAGTTTAATTCATGAGTTGTAATGAAGGTGCACTATTAATTACTTTTTAATGTAGATATGAAATTCAAATACCCCACTCTCTGGCTGCTCACTGCAAAATTTCTTTGTGAGCTTAAGGTTTGAACTGTTCTCCCATCAGTGCTCTAGCTACAACAAAAGTGCTGTATGGCTAGAGTGCTGATTGGATAACAGTTCAAACCAATAGTTTACCAAAAAAAATTCTTTTGAAGCTGGCGGCTGGAGAGTGAGTTATTAGAATTTCAGTGCTATGTTAAAAAGTAAGTGAAAGCACATCTTCATTAACACTGATAAATTAAACTCCATCTAAAATATCACTAACATTGCAGATCTGTTAATACAAAGTGGAAAGTTTATCATCACTTTGAAAATGAGAAAATTATATTAAAGTGTAAACAATTCTAAACAAGCAATGTATATTAATTAGATTTTCCTTAAACTCTTGGATGCCAGATATATACAATTGTGTATTCATTCAATACATATTTAATGCATAAGTGGCAGAGTGCATCAATATCAGAATACCTAAATAAGACACAAAAAAAAAAGTATGTATAGTTTTGTTATGCCTTAATCTGGCTAGTCAAATCCTTGCTAGTATAAAAAGAATAAACCTGGCTAAGACATTTCACAAATCCCACGCACCAGAGGTTTCATATGTCAAATTTGTTTTGAAAAACAGCAGACAAACAAACTATGCTTTGCATACCTAATGAACAATGACATGATTTTGGCAAAGCTAATATTATATGTGCAGCACAGTTAAATCCTAAAGTCACAAAAATAAAGGGACCCTGGCCTAGACTCTTATGTTTAAGTTTTAGCATTGGAAACATCACTGCCTGAGGTCATATTAGCAAAAAATAGCAATGTTTATTAGTACACTGTATGAAACATTCTAGTGTTAAAGAGACCATTTCTGTTTTAAATATCTCAATTTATTATTTAAAAGTAACTTACAAGTCATCTCAGTAACAACATGTAAATAAAAATAGCATGTTTTCAAAATATACTGTTTTTTTCTAGATACAATGGGGCATATTTATCAAGCTCTGTATGGAGCCCGTGTTTCTGGCGAGCTTGTAGGCTCGCCAGAAACAGCACTTATGAAGCAGCGGTCACAAAGACCACTGCTCCATAACCTGTCCTCCTGCTCTGAGCAGGCATCGCCGGAAATCAACCCGATCAAGTACGATCGGGTTGATTGACACCCCCCTGCTGGCGGCTGATTGGCCGCGAGTCTGCAGGGGGGTGGCGTTGCACCAGCAGCTCTTGTGAGTTGCTGGTGAAATGCTGAATACGGCGAGCGTATTGCTCGCCGTATTCAGCGAGGTCTGTCGGACCTGATCCACACTGTCGGATCAGGTCCGACAGACCTTGATAAATATGGGCCAGTGTATTCAATTGTAGAGAAATAGACATAAATAAGCAAGCACAGACTGCTCTAATGTGCTAGAACATTCTATGGCCTAGATTTGGAGTTCGGCGGTAGCCGTCAAAACCAGCGTTAGAGGCTCCTAACGCTGGTTTTGGCCGCCCGCTGGTATTTGGAGTCAGTGATTAAAGGGTCTAACGCTCACTTTTCAGCCGCGACTTTTCCATACCGCAGATCCCCCTACGCCATTTGCGTATCCTATCTTTTCAATGGGATCTTTCTAACGCCGGTATTTAGAGTCGTTTCTGAAGTGAGCGTTAGAGCTCTAACGACAAAACTCCAGCCGCCTGAAAATAGCAGGAGTTAAGAGCTTTCTGGCTAACGCCGGTTCATAAAGCTCTTAACTACTGTACCCTAAAGTACACTAACACCCATCAACTACCTATGTACCCCTAAACCGAGCTCCCCCCACATCGCCGCCACTCGATTAAAATTTTTAACCCCTAATCTGCCGACCGCCACCTACGTTATACTTATGTACCCCTAATCTGCTGCCCCTAACCCCGCCGACCCCTGTATTACATTTATTAACCCCTAACCTGCCCCCCACAACGTCGCCGCCAGCTACTTAAAATAATTAACCCCTAATCTTCCGACCGCAAAGCGCCGCCACCTACGTTATCCCTATGTACCCCTAATCTGCTGCCCCTAACACCGCCGACCCCTATATTATATTTATTAACCCCTAATCTGCCCCCCTCAACGTCGCCGACACCTGCCTACACTTATTAACCCCTAATCTGCCGAGCGGACCTGAGCGCTACTATAATAAAGTTATTAACCCCTAACCCGCCTCACTAACCCTATAATAAATAGTATTAACCCCCTAATCTGCCCTCCCTAACATCGCCAACACCTAACTTCAATTATTAACCCCTAATCTGACGACCGCAGCTCACCGCTATTCTAATAAATGTATTAACCCCTAAAGCTAAGTCTAACCCTAACACTAACACCCCCCTAACTTAAATATAATTTACATCTAACGAAATAAATTAACTCTTATTAAATAACTTATTCCTATTTAAAGCTAAATACTTACCTGTAAAATAAATCCTAATATAGCTACAATATAAATTATAATTATATTATAGCTATTTTAGGATTTATATTTATTTTACAGGCAACTTTGTAATTATTTTAACCAGGTACAATAGCTATTAAATAGTTAAGAACTATTTAATAGTTACCTAGCTAAAATAATAACTAATTTACCTGTAAAATAAATCCTAACCTAAGATATAATTAAACCTAACACTAGACTATCAATAAAATAATTAAATAAACTACCTACAATTACCTACAATTAACCTAACACTACACTATCAATAAATTAATTAAACACAATTCCTACAAATAAATACAATTAAATAAACTAGCTAAAGTACAAAAAATAAAAAAGAACTAAGTTACAAAAAATAAAAAAATATTTACAAACATAAGAAAAATATTACAACAATTTTAAACTAATTACACCTACTCTAAGCCCCCTAATAAAATAACAAAGACCCCCAAAATAAAAAATTCCCTACCCTATTATAAATTAAAAAAGTTACAAGCTCTTTTACCTTACCAGCCCTGAACAGGGCCCTTTGCGGGGCATGCCCCAAGAATTTCAGCTCTTTTGCCTGTAAAAGAATAAATACAATACCCCCCCCCCAACATTACAACCCACCACCCACATACCCCTAATCTAACCCAAACCCCCCTTAAATAAACCTAACACTAAGCCCCTGAAGATCTTCCTACCTTGTCTTCACCATCCAGGTTCACCGATCCGTCCTGAAGAGCTCCTCCGATGTCCTGATCCAAGCCCAAGCGGGGGGCTGAAGAGGTCCATGATCCGGTCAAAGTCTTCATCCAAGCGGGGCAGAAGAGGATCTTCCATCCGATTGAAGTCATCATCCAGGCGGCATCTTCTATGGTCTTCCATCCGGAGCGAAGCGGCAGGATCCTGAAGACCTCCAGCGCGGAACATCCATCCGGACCGACGACTGAACGACGAATGACTGTTCCTTTAAGGGACGTCATCCAAGATGGCGTCCCTCGAATTCCGATTGGCTGATAGGATTCTATCAGCCAATCGGAATTAAGGTAGGAATTTTCTGATTGGCTGATGGAATCAGCCAATCAGAATCAAGTTCAATCCGATTGGCTGATCCAATCAGCCAATCAGATTGAGCTCGCATTCTATTGGCTGTTCCGATCAGCCAATCAGAAAATTCCTACCTTAATTCCGATTGGCTGATAGAATCCTATCAGCCAATCGGAATTCGAGGGACGCCATCTTGGATGTAATATTTTTCTTATGTTTGTAAATATTTTTTTATTTTTTGTAACTTAGTTCTTTTTTATTTTTTGTACTTTAGCTAGTTTATTTAATTGTATTTATTTGTAGGAATTGTGTTTAATTAATTTATTGATAGTGTAGTGTTAGGTTAATTGTAGGTAATTGTAGGTAGTTTATTTAATTATTTTATTGATAGGGTAGTGTTAGGTTTAATTATATCTTAGGTTAGGATTTATTTTACAGGTAAATTAGTTATTATTTTAACTAGGTAACTATTAAATAGTTCTTAACTATTTAATAGCTATTGTACCTGGTTAAAATAATTACAAAGTTGCCTGTAAAATAAATATTAATCCTAAAATAGCTATAATATAATTATAATTTATATTGTAGCTATATTAGGGTTTATTTTACAGGTAAGTATTTAGCTTTAAATAGGAATAAGTTATTTAATAAGAGTTAATTTATTTCGTTAGATGTAAATTATATTTAAGTTAGGGGGGTGTTAGTGTTAGGGTTAGACTTAGCTTTAGGGGTTAATACATTTATTAGAACAGCGGTGAGCTCCGGTCGTCAGATTAGGGGTTAATAATTGAAGTTAGGTGTCGGCGATGTTAGGGAGGGCAGATTAGGGGTTAATACTATTTATGATAGGGTTAGTGAGGCGGATTAGGGGTTAATAACTTTATTATAGTAGCGCTCAGGTCCGCTCGGCAGATTAGGGGTTAATAAGTGTAGGCAGGTGTCGGCGACGTTGTGGGGGGCAGATTAGGGGTTAATAAATATAATATAGGGGTCGGCGGTGTTAGGGGCAGCAGATTAGGGGTACATAGGGATAACGTAGGTTGCGGCGGTTTACGGAGCGGCAGATTAGGGGTTAAAAATAATATGCAGGGGTCAGCGATAGCGGGGGCGGCAGATTAGGGGTTAATAAGTGTAAGGTTAGGGGTGTTTAGACTCGGGGTACATGTTAGAGTGTTAGGTGCAGACGTAGGAAGTGTTTCCCCATAGGAAACAATGGGGCTGCGTTAGGAGCTGAACGCTGCTTTTTTGCAGGTGTTAGGTTTTTTTTCAGCTCAAACAGTCCCATTGTTTCCTATGGGAGAATCGTGCACGAGCACGTTTTTGAGGCTGGCCGCGTCCGTAAGCAACTCTGGTATCGAGAGTTGCATTTGCGGTAAAAATGCTCTACGCTCCTTTTTTGGAGCCTAACGCAGCATTTGTTTGAACTCTCGATACCAGAGTTAAATTTATGGTGCGGCCAGAAAAAAGCCCGCGGAGCGTTAACAGCCCTTTTACCGCCAAACTCCAAATCTAGGCCTATGATTGCAAGTTTCCTTTCATAGAACTCCACAAAAGAGGTTAAACCCTTTTAGAGCACAGATGCATCTCAGTTTCAGAGCTGAGCATGCTAACTGGTGGCTATGCACATATGCCACCACTGATTTGGCCACAAATCTTTTTCAGCCCTAATGCAGCAGTGCTTTCCCCCTTCCCTGCATATGAAAAGACAGATAACAAAAACAGGAGCCAGCAGGAGTAAACGCACGTATACATCTGGCATTGTGGGGCTCGGTTAGGAGTCTGAAACTCAGCACAATGTTCTTAAAAAATAAGCAAAGCTATACATTGTTATAAAACACTCCCAGGTTGGCTATATAAATAAATAATCTACAAAATATTTATGGAAAGAAAAATCTAGTGTAAAATGTCCCTTTAAACCAAATTGTTTTCTTTCATGATTCAGACAGAGCATGTGATCTTAAACAAATCTCTATTTTACTTCTATTATTTAATTTGCTTTATTCTTTTGCTATTCTTAGTTTAAAAGCATACCTAGGTAGGCTCAGTAGCAGCAATGCATTACTGGGAGCTAGCTGGTGCTTGGTGATTGAATAATATATATATTAAACAAATGAGGGAAAATGGTTATTGAGTAAATTGGAAAGTACATTAGAACAGTTTAATATTGTTCATAAATGAGCTTCATAAAATGATTAATTAATTTAAATAAACTGCAATAAAAATGAATTAATATATTCATTACTTTTATTTGCTATAGATGTAAAATACCTTGTGCTTGTTCCATTCTCCCCAGAGAGGCTGTAAAACCTTCAGATACTTATGTATGCAGAAATGTATTTGAACTTACAATATTCTACACAGTAACTGCTTAGAACGGACATGTATTTCGCCACGTTTTTCAGTCAGTGTTTCCCTGAAATGATCTTTATTTTTTTAAATGTTACAAATTTTGACATAAAAACAATAGCGATATATTATAAATTAAGATATCAATGTTTTGCATAGATTTCTTTGCAATACAACACTTAAAGGGACAGTCTATACTGAAATTGAACTGTTTAAAAAGATACATAATCTCTTTATTACCCATTCCCCAGTTTTGCACAGCCAACACGGTTGTAATAATACCCATTTTACCTCTGTGATTATCTTGTATCTAAGCCTCTGCAAACTGCCACCTTATCTCAGTTTTTTTGACAGATGTGCATTTTAGCCAATCAGTGTTAACTCCACAGGTGTGAACACAGTGTTAGCTATATGACACACATGAACTAGCATTGTCTAACTGTGAAACACTGTCAAATGAGATAAGAGGCTGCCTTTAAGGGCTTAGATATTAGCATATGAGCCTACCTAGGTTTAGCTTTAAGCAAACTATACCAAGAGAACAAAGCTAATTGGATTATAAAAGTAAATTGGAAAGTTGTTTAAAATTGCATGCCCTATCTGAATCATGAAAATATATATTTGACTTGACTGTCACTTTAAAGAGATAAAACAGTATGTTTAATTGTTGTAATTAAAAGCACTAATCAGTGAGTTAGACTTAGAAATCATTGCACTATATATTATTATCCTTTACTTCTTGTCATAGCTCTGTGTTCTTTACAGTAGCTTTGCCTTTGGAGTTGTTGCTAGGAGACACCTGCTCTAGCTCTGGACAGGGGCGGAACTACCGGTGGTGCAGCAGTCACGGTCGCGACCAGGCCCCCGGAGGTACCACTTAAGGGGGGGCCAGCTTCAGAAAAAAAAAAAATCTTTATTTTTTTTTTTACTTTTATGCCTGCATGACTGACAGGCCGTCTTCTTTAACAAATGGCCGATGGCGCAAGGGGCCCCAGTAACTGCTCCTGGCGATTGACATTTGACAGCAAGCCTCTGGGGTTTTCAAACCAGGCCTCAGCCTTCCCCAACAGGCCAGAGCAGGTTAATAACCATCGGCTAGATTACGAGTTTTGGGTTATGAACGGCTTGGTGCTAACTTGCAAGTTATTGTCACCGCTCACCTCCCTATAGCGCTGCTATTACAGGTTTGCAAAAACCCGGCGTTAGCAGGTAATATGTGAGCTTTGAGCAAAATTGAGCTCCATACGGCACTCCAATACCAGAGCTTTGAGCTGGTTTTACGTGCTTGTGCACAATTTCCCCATTGACATTAATGGGGAGAGCCGGCTGAAAATAAGCCTTACACCTGCAATAAAGGAGCGTAAAGCTCCGTAACGCAGCCCCATTGATTCCTATGGGGAAAGAAAAGTTATGTTTACACCTAACACCCTTACATAAACCCTGAGTCTAAACACCCCTAATCTGCTGCCCCTGATATCGCCACCACCTACATTATATTTAGTAACCCCTAACCTGCTTCCCCGACATCGCTGCCACCTACCTACACTTATTAACCCCTAATCTGCCGCCCCAATGTCGCCGCCACCTACCTACACTTATTAACACCTAATCTGCTGCCCCCATTGTTGCTGCCACCTACCTACACTTATTAACCCATAATATGCTGCCCCGATGTCGTCGCTACCTACCTACACTTATTAACCCCTAATCTGCTGTCCCAATGTCTTCACTACCTACCTACACTTATTAACCCCTAATCTGCCGCCCCCAACGTCGGCGCCACTATACTAAAGTTATTAACCCCTAACCATAAGTCTAACCCTAACACCCCTAACTTAAATATAATTAAAATAAATCTAAATAAAAATTACTATCATTAACTAAATAATTCCTATTTAAAACTAAATACTTACCTGTAAAATAAACCCTAAGCTAGCTACAATATAACTAATAGTTACATTGTATCTATCTTAGGTTTTATTTTTATTTCACAGGTAAGTTTGTATTTATTTTAACTAGGTAGAATAGTTCGTAAATAGTTATTAACTATTTACTAGCTACCTAGCTAAAATAAATACAAATTTACCTGTAAAATAAAAAACCTAACCTGTCTTACACTAACACCTAACCTTATACTACAATTGAATAAATTACATTAAATACAATTAACTAAATTACAAAAAAAACAAACACTAAATTACACAAAATAAAAAAGAAATTATCAAATATTTAAACTAATTACACATAATCTAATAGCCCTATCAAAATAAAAAATCCTCCCCAAAATAAAAAACAAACCTAGCCTAAACTAAATTACCAATCACCCTTAAAAGGGCCTTTTGCGGGGCATTGCCCCAAAGAAATCAGCTCTTTTACCTGTAAAAAGAAATACAAACACCCCCAACAGTAAAACCCACATCCCACAAAACCAAACTCCCAAAATAAAAACCTGATTGGAACAGCCAATAGAATGCGAGCTCAATCCTATTGGCTGATTGGATCAGCCAATAGGATTGAAGCTCAATCCTATTGGCTGATTGCATCAGCCAATAGGAATGTTTCACCTTTACTTCCGATTGGCTGATAAAATTCTATCAGCCAATCGGAATTCAAGGGACGCCATCTTGGATGACTCCCTTAAAGGAACCTTCTTTCTTCGTTAGCCGTCGGAAGAAGAGGATGCTCCGCGCCGGATGTCTTGAAGATGGAGCCGCTCCGCGCCGGATGGATGAAGATAGAAGATGCCATCTGGATGAAGACTTCTGCGGGCTTGGATGAAGACTTTGGCCTGCTTGGATGAAGATTTCTGCTGGCTTCGCTGAGGACTTCTGCCGCTTCGTTGAGGATAGATGTCGGGTCTTCAAAAACTGTAAAACTGTAAAACTATAGATCTCCAAAAAAGTAGATCTTCGGGGTTAGTGTTAGTTTTTATTAAGGGTTTATTGGGTGGGTTTTATTTTTAGCTTAGGGCTTGGGCTGAAAAAGAGCTAAAGCACTTTTAATGGCAATGCCCATCCAAATGCCCTTTTCAGGGCAATGGGGAGCTTAGGTTTTTTAGATAGGTTTTTATTTGGGGGGTTTGGTTGGGTGGGTGGGGGTTTTACTGTTGGGGTTGTATTTTTTTTACAGGTAAAAGAGCTGATTTCTTTGGGGCAATGCCCTGCAAAAGGCCTTTTTAAGGGCTATTGGCAGTTTAGTTTAGGCTAGATTTTTTATTTTATTTTGGGGGGGCTTTTTATTTTGATAGGGCTTTTAGATTAGGTGTAATTAGTTTAAATATTTGATAATTTCTTTTTTATTTTGTGTAATTAAGTGTTTGTTTTTGTAATTTAGTTAATTGTATTTAATTAATGTAATTTATTTAATTGTAGTGTAAGGTTAGGTGTTAGTGTAAGACAGGTTAGGTTTTATTTTACAGGTAAATTTGTATTTATTTTAACTAGGTAGCTAGAAAATAGTTAATAACTATTTACTAACTATTCTACCTAGCTAAAATAAATACAAACTTACCTGTGAAATAAAAATAAAACCTAAGATAGCTAAAATGTAACTATTAGTTATATTGTAGCTAGCTTAGGGTTTATTTTATATGTGTTTAGTTTTAAATAGGAATTATTTAGTTAATGATAGTAATTTTTATTTAGATTTATTTTAATTATGTGAAAGATAGTGGGTGTTAGGTTTAGGGGTTAATAACTTTAGTATAGTGGCGGCAATTTTGGGGGCAGCAGATTAGGGGTTAATAATATTTAACTAGTGTTTACGATGCAGGAGTGCGGCGGTTTAGGGGTTAATATGTTTATTCTAGTGACAGCGATGTCCGGAGCGGCAGATTAGGGGTTAATAATTTGATTTTAGTGTTTGCAATCTGTGAGGGCCTTGGTTTAGGGGTTAATAGGTAGTTTATGGGTGTTAGTTTACTTTTTAGCACTTTAGTTATGAGTTTTATGTTAAGGCGTTGTAGCATAAAACCCATAACTTCTGGCTTTCTGTTTACGGTATGGATCTTGACAGTATAGGCTGTGCCGCTCACTTTTTGGCCTCCCAGGCAAACTCATAATACCGGCGCTATGGAAGTCCCATTGAAAAAGGACTTTTTGAAAGCTGCAGTAGTTACTTTGAGTTACGGCCAAAAAAGTGTGCGGTACAGATATTGTGACAAGACTCGTAATACCAGCGGTAGTGAAAAAGAGCCTTAACGCTGCTTTTTCACTCATAATGCAAAACTCGTAATCTAGCCGCATGTTTAGACCTGAAGAGAGGTTTGAAAACCCCTGCTCTAGCTACAGTAGAATATGTTTAATGCAAAAATCATGTGGTGGTAGGATGTACGTTTTATAATGGTAGCTCCCTTATCTCACTGGGGACCGTATGATCAAGAGTACTGCTAGGCGGCGATATATTTAAAAGGGATCCGAACGTGATGTTGAGAATGATGGAGAAATATTACTCTTCAAAGGCAGCATCACCTAGAGGTGTTTTACTTTACATCAGAATGGGTGTCCATGCTGGCGAAATATTCCAAGCAGCATCAGTATAGACAATGGCGATGTAAAGAATCCCTTTTAAATATATATTGCTGAGCCATATAAATATACTTATGTCCTAAACCGACATAACATGACGTAGCTCTATTTCACATAAAAACTACAACCCCATGCAAGTAGCCTGTAGCTGTAAGTTTTCTGTGGGTCTTAGCTGGGCGTTTCAGGGGAGTGCAGTTATGACATGACAGAGGTCTAGGCGTTCTGTGGGTGGGTAGCATGTTCCTGCAGTTTTATTGGGGACATCACAAGCAGTGCGATATATTTCAATATCTGAAGTACATAGTAACATAATAACATAATAGATGAGATTGGAAAAAAAACCAAGGTCAATCGAGTTCAACCTATACAAATATAATATACTTACAAAAAAGCTTAATTAATCCTATTAATAGGTGACCCATTTAGCACAAGCAGTTATATCTCTGAATTCTGTTTCTAAACCGAAATGTATCCAAACCATTTTTAAATGTATCTAAGGTATTGGCACTCACTACCTCCTTTGGTAATGAGTTCCACAATTTTATTGCTCTTACAGTGAAAAAACATTTCCGTTATAGGAGATTAAGGGGCCAATTTATCAAGTGTTTGGTGGACATGATCTGCTGTAGCGAATCTTGTACGTCAAAAATCGATAAATGCCGACAACATACACTGTCGGCATTTATCATTGTACAAGCAGTTCTGGTGAACTGCTTGTGCAATGCCGCCCCTTCAGATTTGCAGCTAATCGGCCGCTAGCAGGGGGTGTCAATCAACCCAATTGTATGAGATTGGGAGGATTGATATCCGCCACCTCAAAGGCGGTGTAGGAGTTAAGGAGCAGCGGTCTTAAGACTGTTGCTTCTTAAATCATGTTTCCGGCTAGCCTGAAGGCTAGGGGTATTCGGCCCCATTCAGGCCATGATAAATCATCCCCTAAATCTCCTTTCCTCCAGCCTTAAATTGCTACCTCGTCACAAACAATTTTCTTGGAATAAATAGAGCTTCTGCCATATCTGTATATGGGCCTTGAATATATTTATATAAAGCAATTTTGTCACCTCCCAAGTGCCTTTTTTCTAGATAAAACAGACCCAGTTTGAATAACCTCTCCTCATAGCTTAAATTCTCCATTCCTCTTATTAGCTTTGTGGCCCTTCTCTGAACTTTTTCTAGGTCTGCAATATCTTTTTTTTTAGATCTGTCCCCAGAACTGAACGCCATACTCAAGGTGAGGTCTTACCAGGTAATTATATAGTGACAGAATTATGCTTTCCTCCCTTGCATCAATGCCTCTTTTAATACATGCTAGTATCTTAGTAGCCTTAGAAGCCACTGCCCTGCATTGTGCACCCATCTTTAGCGTGTTATCTATTACTACTCCCAAATCCCTTTCCTCCTCTGTTTTGCTAAGTTTAGTCCCATTTAAATAATACATTGCCTGCTTATCTTTCTTCCAAAATATAGAAACTTGCATTTTCCCGTATTAAATCTCATTTTCCATTTACTTCTAATTTTTGCAGATCCTCTTGTAACGCAAGTTCATCCTGCTCTGACCTAATGATATTACACAACTTTGTATCATCTGCAAAAATAGAGACGTTGCTATTAGTGATGTCGCGAATTGTTCGCCGGCGAATAGTTCCCGGTGAACATAGCATGTTCTCGTTTGCCGCGGCGGGCGAACATATGCGATGTTCGGTCCGCCCCTTATTCGTCATCATTGAGTAATACTTTGACCCTGTACCTCACAGTCAGCAGGCACATTCCAGCCAATCAGCAGCAGACCCTCCCTCCCAGACCCTCCTACCTCCTGGACAGCATCCATTTTAGATTCATTCAGAAGCTGCATTGTTAGTGAGAGGAGGGACAGTGTAGCTGCTGCTGATTTAGTAGGGAAATCGATAGCTAGGCTAGTGTATTCAGTGTCCACTACAGTCCTAAAGGACTCATCTGATCTCTGCTGTAAGGACAGCACCCCAAAAAGCCCTTTTTAGGGCTGCTTTTTCTTTTTTCCTGTGTAATCTAATTGCAGTTGCCTGCCTGCCAGCGTGTGTGTCAGACTCACAGCATATACTGTGCCCACTTGCCCAGTGTCACCCCAGTGCAACTCATATCTGGTGTAACAGTAGTGTAGATTTTAAAAAAACAACACTTTTTTGACTGTGTTAAATAATAGCAGTCAGTTTCCTTCACACGTGTACATTTCAGTACCTGCCTGCCAGGGCACAGTGTCACTCCAGTGCAACTCATATCTGGTGTAACAGTAGTGTACATACCTGATGTTTTAAAGCACGTTATTCCAAACAATTTAGGAATGTTAGGTGATTTATGCCCTTTATGGATAAAAATCAGACTCTGCATCAACTTTGTAATTTTCCATGGGGGTTTTGCCATGGATCCCCCTCTGGCATGCCACAGTCCAGGTGTTAGTACCCTTGAAACAACTTTTCCATCACTATTGGGCCAGAAAGAGTCCCTGTGGGTTTTAAAATTCGCCTGCCTATTGAAGTCCATGGCGGTTCGCCCTTTCGCGAACAGTTGCGGAAGTTTGTGGCCGCCGTTCGCGAACGCAAAATTTTAGGATCGCGACATCACTAGTTGCTATTTAATCCTTGCTCTAAGTCCATGGGGTAACTGATTACCTTTGTCCAATCTGAGTATGATCCATTTACTACTACTTGTTGCTCCCTGTCTTTTATCCAGTTATTTATCCATGAGCTAACTTGTTCAGCTATTTCCAGTCCCTTAATTTTGTACATTAATCACTCATGTGGCACTGTATCAAACTCCTTTGCAAAATCTAAGTATATCACAGCAACTGATTCTCCTTGACCTATATTTTTACTTACTTCCTTGTAGAATCTAATTAGGTTAGTTTGACATGATCTATTTCTCATAAAACCATGCAGATTTGAACTCAATCTTGTTTATAAGAATATACTCATCAATATAATCACCTATAATCCTGTACAGTATCTTACCCACTATCAATGTCAGACTAACTGGTCTATAGCTTCCTGGATCAGCCGTACTTCCTTTTTTGAAGAGTGGCACCACATCAGCTTTACGACAGTCCTGGGGTTCTATGCCTGAGAATAATGAGTCTTGAAAAATAGAGTAGAGGTTTGTCTATAACAGTGCTAAGTTCCCGTAAAACCCTTGGGTGTATTCTATCTAGGCCTGGAGTTGTATTTACCTTAATATTATCTATGTTTTTCCTGATATCCTCTAGACATAACTCAGTTAATGGTATGGGCTTATATGTTCTAGTTTGTTTTAAAGTATCCTCCATTGGTTCCTCTCTTGTGTATACTGAAGAAAAGTATTGGTTTAGTACCTCAGGTTTTTCCTTGTCACTGTTAATCATGCTACCCTCCACGCAATTTAATGTACCTATATTGTCTTTCTTATATTTTTTGCCATTTATGTACTTAAAAAAGCTTTTAGCGTTTGACTTAGAATCCTTTGCAATGAATCTTTCATTTTAAATTCTGGCTAATTTGATTGTTTTTTTTACATGCTTTGTTACATTCCTTATAAATTTAGTATGTTGAGTAAGTACTATTTTCTTTGAATAATTTATGCCTCTCTCAGTTGTAATATCGCAAGGCTCTGTCTTGGGTCTCTTGCTTTTCTCTCTCTATACATCCACCCTTGCAAAACTTATAGCCTCAAAACAACAAGGTAGGTATAAGATACAACGCTCAAATCTCAAATGCTGTTCCCAAAAGGTAAGTGTACCTCCTAACATCAAACCAAAATAGAAAAAGAACAAGGGGATATGGGAACGCGCTGTACAAAACAGCATATGAGAGGTAAAGAACTATATAAGGAATGTGGATAACACAAGAGTATAATAAAAAAGTTTATATTTGTTTAAAATTGTATTACAATAAGCGATGCCGGCATCTGTTACAAAATAAAATAGTACAATTAAAATAGGATAAGAATCAACATAAAATATAAAACATCAGTGTGTAGTGCTGTAAGTAACTATAAAAATAATAATATGTTGCAAAGTAACACAATGTAAAATTTAAACAGAGTCAATGTTACCGTCCTTTCACAATCAGGCCAGTGATTAGAGTGTCTGATCCAGCTGTTTATATGAATGCAGGTATGACTTGGAAAATTCCCTCTGCGTTGTTTTTAAAACAGCGAAAAACTTGCAAGAATCTTCTGGCTTGTATCCAATGACTGTGAGTCAAATTTCAAAGACACATTCACAGCCGTATTTGCGGGATGTCCCGTGCTGTGGACCGGTTCCGGTCAGGAGGTCAAAGTGCAGGAGTAATGATAAGCAATGACAGACTTCGTTTCTTTGAAGTAAAAATGAATCAGACTGCTTTTAACAAATGTGGGTCATGGGTGGGAATTACGCATATAGAGTCAATTCATATATTAAAGAGGCTCAATGCACCGCACCTACCGCATATGTAAGTCAAGCAGTTGTATTGCAAATGAAGTTTGTAACAGTGTCCATATTATTCAGATTCCAGTGCTGGACAGAAGAAAGTAGATCATGGGTATGATGGTATTTCCAGGAAAAAACAACTCTGTGAATTAGAGTTGGTCTCAACCACCTTACCTACTACTTAATTTCACAAGTTATGAGCAAATTTCTACGTGTTTCAACCTAGTCAGGCCTTTATCAAGATGCTCATTATGGTCTTTCATGAATTTAAATACACTGTGGTTCTCTGTGATTGGATCAGAGAGGGTCATGTGATTAGATGAGAGAAAGTCATGTGATTAGATGAGAGAAAGTCATATGACTGGGTTTTACCATGATTTTTCACAGTTTAATCAACATTCGTTATATGTTTATAAATACTTCAACATTTTGTTCTATTTTGATGAATGTTAGAACTAATGAGGATTGGAGTAAAAGCATTTAGATTGTGCAGTAGATCTATATACCAGAGATAATACAAAAAATTGTACATGAAATATTTCCATGAAAGATTATGGAAAAATATGAATATATATATATATATATATATATATATATATATATATATATATAAATATATATATATAAAAAAAAAAACACTAGCAGTACGTATTTGCAACAAAAAACTTTTTAGTGGTGATTAAGTCGTGAGTATGGTTAACTCTAAAAAATATTGAAGTGAAATACTATAGAAATATGATAATATCAAAAAAACATCCTTATTTGGAAGACATGTCTTTTTTTGAGAAACATATCCTTTTTTGAAAGACATATCTTTTTTTGAAAGACATATCTTTTTTTGAAAAACTTATCTTTTTTTGAAAAACATGTCGTTTTTTTGAAAAACATGTCGTTTTTTGAAAAACATGTCGTTTTTTTGAAAAACATATCGTTTTTTTGAAAGACATATCGTTTTTGAAAGACATATCTTTTTTTGAAAGACTTATCTTTTTTTGAAAAACATCTTTTTTTTAAAAACTTATCTTTTTTTAAAAAACTTATCTTTTTTTGAAAAACATATCCTTTTTTGAAAAACATATCTTTTTTTGAAAGACATCTTTTTTGAAAAACTTATCTTTTTTTGAAAAACATGTCGTTTTTTGAAAGACATATCGTTTTTTGAAAGACATGTCGTTTTTGAAAAACATGTCGTTTTTTGAAAGACATATCGTTTTTTGAAAGACATGTCGTTTTTGAAAAACATCGTTTTTTGAAAAACATATCTTTTTTGAAAAACATATCGTTTTTTGAAAGACAACGTTTTTTGAAAGACATATCGTTTTTTTGAAAGACATATCTTTTTTTGAAAGTCAGATCTTTTTTAGGAGTTACATCTTTTTTTGATTGTTAAATCTTTTTTTGAAAGGCATGTCATTTATTAAGGTACTTTGAAGTCTAGATTATAAAATTGAGGTCTAATTCAGAATTAAGGCCATACGGGTGAAGACTTTTATAGTTGTATATAAATTCCGCTTCTTTCTTGGTGAGGAGTGTGTTCATATTTCCTCCTCTATTGCCTAAATTCATCTTTTTAATTCCCCAGAATTTAAAATGTTTCAGGTTACTAGAATGTTTCTCTTTAAAATGTGCATAAAGATTAGTGTCAACAGATTCGTGTCCACAGCACGGGACATCCCGCAAATACGGCTGTGAATGTGTCTTTGAAATTTAACTCACAGTCATTGGATACAAGCCAGAAGATTCTTGCAAGTTTTCGCTGTTTTAAAAACAACGCAGAGGGAATTTTCCAAGTCATACCTGCATTCATATAAACAGCTGGATCAGACACTCTAATCACTGGCCTGATTGTGAAAGGACGGTAACATTGACTCTGTTTAAATTTTACATTGTGTTACTTTGCAACATATTATTATTTTTATAGTTACTTACAGCACTACACACTGATGTTTTATATTTTATGTTGATTCTTATCCTATTTTAATTGTACTATTTTATTTTGTAACAGATGCCGGCATCGCTTATTGTAATACAATTATAAACAAATATAAACTTTTTTTTATACTCTTGTGTAATCCACATTCCTTATATAGTTCTTTACCTCTCATGTGCTGTTTTGTACAGCGCGTTCCCATATCCCCTTGTTCTTTTTCTATTTTGGTTTGATGTTAGGAGGTACACTTACCTTTTGGGAACAGCATTTGAGATTTGAGCGTTGTATCTTATACCTACCCTGTTGTTTTGATTAACATTTACCTCCAGTTGTAAGATCCACTCACTTAGATTAACTACCCTTATACACGCAATTTTGCACCGCAAGGTTTGACTTCACATTTGAACATTTTTTCACTTTCTCAGGTGGTAATCCTTTACACCTATCTTTATATATCGTTAATACACCCTGTATACACTACATTGATTTTTCAGATATAGACATTCACTATGGATATCTTTGCTCAAAGAGAGATTATTCTTAAAAATATTGCTTCAAACACAAAACTCACTACAAACGATCTTTTAGAAATTGATAATACCGAAGATTTATACTATGATCTTGAGAAAAATCTCCTTAAAGAAATTAAATATGTTCTTGAGATGAAATACATGCAAAATTATATAGATCAAAAAATGGTACCAAGAGGCCTTAGATTAAAAAAGAACTGTACATTCACTTTACCTGAAATATTGTCTAAGGAATGGTATGAGGTGTTGGAAGTAGCCTCTACAAACTTGATGAAAATAATCATCAAGGCTAGACAAATGCAACTAACGGAAATTAAAAAAGAGATAGCTATTTCTAAAAATAAACTGACAAGCTTAGAAACTAACGAGGAAGATAAAAACATCCAATTAGAAATTGTTAAAAGACTCTCTGAACGAAACCATTATCATACAAAAAAAAATTCAAAATTTAATAGGGATTTAGAAGACTATAGAAAAGATGAGGAAGAAAACACAGATAACACAAATCCCACCAATGATATAAGTGACGTTGTGCAAAACTTTAGAAAAGAACCAGCACAAATATTTAGCAAAAGCGGCAATAATTCTGATCAACAATACATATCACCCGTTATAAGAGAACCATACCAAAGAAGAGGCGCCCAAAATTTTGAAGAAATTAATTTTCACCATAACAGATCACCTTACCTATCCCATTATAATGATTCCAGAAATTTCAGGAATTACAATAGAAATTTCCATCCACAACACCAATATGACCAACAATATTATGACAATAGAAATAGATTCCAATACAGGAACAATTATGACAATAGGCAAAACAGAAACTTCTATGATCATCATATTGAAAGCCGTGAACATTTTCACAATGAGAACCAAAATTGGAGAATACCACTGAAAAATAGATTTTCAGCATTACAACACACACCATACCACAAACAAAAATAAGACTAATTTCAACAGTAGGAATCCTAACACCGGTAAACAAACAGAAATTATTCATAATCCACCTTTTTTAGGGGAATCCCCTGCAAGAGCGGGGACCTCAAAAGAACATATAGAACCAATAAAACCACAAAGAAATTTTCAAAACAAAAGAAGGCTAGAGGTAGAAGAGGGAGAAGAACCTCTAAACAAAACATTCAGAAAATAGAACCCAAAAATACTGGTATCTTTAACATAAGTAAAATTACCCTAGATGAAAAACAAGAAAAGGTCCTAAGTAAAGGGTTATCCTTTGCTCCCTCTTGCAAATTGAACAAATTCGAGACTCTGATAAACATCAATCAATACATCCGTAAATTGACACTAAAAAGATATTTCATCAAGAACCCTTTACAAAATAAAACTTTTTCAACAAACGATAGTTTTGTTCACACAAATTTTAAGAAAAAATCTGATTTTTTTTCAACAAATGAAAAGAGTGAACATATAAAACTTTTCGAACAAAACATCAAAAAAGATCTAGATTCAATAAACGAAAACAAATATTTCAAAAATAATCTCAGTAAAGGAGAAATTACAGTTATAAATAATCTGAAAAATAAAAAAGATATAACAGTAAAACCAGCTGACAAAGGGGGGGGGCATTGTAATAATGGACACCAGTTATTATATAGAGGAATCAAACAGACTTCTACACGATACATCAACATACAAAAGACTAAAAATGAATCCCCTGAGTAAACAAGAACAAGAATTGAGTAGTATTTTTAAAGAGGCCCAAACTCTAGGAATTATAAGCAATTCCGAATTTGATTTTCTATCTGTAACCCATCCTAAATTTCCTACCTTCTATTTTCTTCCAAAATACCATAAAAATCTCACAAACCCTCCAGGCCGCCCCATTATTTCAGGGATTGAATCCATTTCATCCAATGTCTCACAATATGTTGACTTCTTTTTACAAAAATACGTCGTAGATTTACCATCATACCTAAAGGACTCTACCCATTTTTTAAATTATATCAAAAATTTAACTTGGCACGAGAATTACATCCTTGTGACATGTGACCTCAACTCACTGTACACCAACATTGCACACAACATTGGTCTATCAGCTATTAAAGCATATCTAGATAAAGATGAAAATTTACCCACAAGTCAAAATAAATTTATATTGGATTGTATCCACTTCATTTTAAACAACAACAGTTTCATGTTCAATGAAGAAATTTACTTGCAAATAAAGGGTACTGCAATGGGCAAAAGGTTCGCCCCCAGTTATGCTAATCTTTTCATGGGTCAGTTTGAAGAACAAAATATCTATAATGGCCCATGGGGGCGAACCTTGTGCACTATTGCAGATACATAGATGACATTTTTATAATATGGAGAGGAGACATAGAGCTTCTCGAATCCTTTATGATAGATATCAATACTAATAACATGGGCATCTCATTCACACACGATTACAGTAGTCATAAAATCCACTTCTTAGACATTGAAGTAGAAATAATAAATACCCAGGTACATACCCAAACCTACTTCAAAGACATTGATGCCAACAATTATGTCCACTTTGAAAGTTGTCACCTGGCTCAGTGGAAACTAAACATCCCTAAAAGTCAGTTCATGAGGGTAAAAAAGAACTGTTCCTCCTTAGATACCTATAAATCACAATCAGAAATCCTCAGTACCAGATTCATTGAAAAAGGATATGACCCTAGACTAATAGAGAGGACACAGAAAGAAGTTGCCAATATAGACAGAGAATCACTTTTGATCACAAAAAACAAAGAAAAAAAGAAATCCTCTTAAAAAGCACAACTTAGAGGAGAATAACCTAGACAATCTATTCATACCTTTTATCACTACCTATAGTGTACAACATTCAGAGATAAAAAAGATACTTAAAAAACACTGGTATCTCCTAAAACAAGACCAAGTTCTAGGTCACAGATTAAAAAACCGTCCGGATGTTATCTTTAAAAAAACAAAAAATCTAAAGAATTGGCTTTCACCTAGCGAATTCAAAAAGAATAAAACAAAAAATGATAGAGATCTCGAAGGTGAAGCACTTGGTTTCTACCCGTGCAATTCATGCAAGTCCTGCAAATATAGCTCAAAAATAAAAGAAATTAAGTCCACTACGACGGGTCAGTTCACTAAAATTAGAGAACTGATTAGATGTACAGACAAAAACATTATCTATTGCATTCAATGCTCTTGTAAATTATTTTACTTCGGACAAACGAGCAGAATGTTAAAAGACAGAATACGTGAACACATATTAAAAATTGAACACGAATCTGTCTACACTAATCTTTATGCACATTTTAAAGAGAAACATTCTAGTAACCTGAAACATTTTAAATTCTGGGGAATTAAAAAGATGAATTTAGGCAATAGAGGAGGAAATATGAACACACTCCTCACCAAGAAAGAAGCGGAATTTATATACAACTATAAAAGTCTTCACCCTTATGGCCTTAATTCTGAATTAGACCTCAATTTTATAATCTAGACTTCAAAGTACCTTAATAAATGACATGCCTTTCAAAAAAAGATTTAACAATCAAAAAAAGATGTAACTCCTAAAAAAGATCTGACTTTCAAAAAAAGATATGTCTTTCAAAAAAACGATATGTCTTTCAAAAAACGATATGTCTTTCAAAAAACGATGTTTTTCAAAAAAGATATGTTTTTCAAAAAACGATGTTTTTCAAAAAACGACATGTCTTTCAAAAAACGATATGTCTTTCAAAAAACGATATGTTTTTCAAAAAAGACATGTTTTTCAAAAAAACATGTTTTTCAAAAAACGACATGTTTTTCAAAAAAGATAAGTTTTTCAAAAAAAGATGTCTTTCAAAAAAAGATATGTCTTTCAAAAAACGATATGTCTTTCAAAAAACGATATGTCTTTCAAAAAACGACATTTTTTCAAAAAACGACATGTTTTTCAAAAAAAGATAAGTTTTTCAAAAAAAGATGTCTTTCAAAAAAAGATATGTCTTTCAAAAAACGATATGTCTTTCAAAAAACGATATGTCTTTCAAAAAACGACATTTTTTCAAAAAACGACATGTTTTTCAAAAAACGACATGTTTTTCAAAAACGACATGTTTTTCAAAAAAAGATAAGTTTTTCAAAAAAAAGATATGTCTTTCAAAAAAAGATATGTATTTCAAAAAACGATATGTCTTTCTAAAAAAGATATGTCTTTCAAAAAAGGATATGTTTCTCAAAAAAAGACATGTCTTCCAAATAAGGATGTGTTTTTGATATTATCATATTTCTATAGTATTTCACTTCAATATTTTTTAGAGTTAACCATACTCACGACTTAATCACCACTAAAAAAGTTTTTTGTTGCAAATACGTACTGCTAGTGGTTTTTTATATATATAATAATATATATATAATATATATATATATATATATTCATATTTTTCCATAATCTTTCATGGAAATATTTCATGTACAATTTTTTGTATTATCTCTGGTATATAGATCTACTGCACAATCTAAATGCTTTTACTCCAATCCTCATTAGTTCTAACATTCATCAAAATAGAACAAAATGTTGAGGTATTTATAAACATATAACGAATGTTGATTAAACTGTGAAAAATCATGGTAAAACCCAGTCATATGACTTTCTCTCATCTAATCACATGCCTTTCTCTCTCTAATCACATGACCCTCTCTGATCCAATCACAGAGAACCACAGTGTATTTAAATTCATGAAAGACCATAATGAGCATCTTGATAAAGGCCTGTCTAGGCTGAAACGCGTAGAAATTTGCTCATAACTTGTGAAATTAAGTAGTAGGTAAGGTGGTTGAGACCAACTCTAATTCACAGAGTTGTTTTTTCCTGGAAATACCATCATACCCATGATCTACTTTCTTCTGTCCAGCACTGGAATCTGAATAATATGGACTCTGTTACAAACTTCACTTGCAATACAACTGTTTGACTTACATATGCGGTAGGTGCGGTGCATTGAGCCTCTTTAATATCTGAATTGACTCTATATGCGTAATTCCCACCCATGACCCACATTTGTTAAAAGCAGTCTGATTCATTTTTACTTCAAAGAAACGAAGTTTGTCGTTGCTTATCATTACTCCTGCACTTTGACCTCCTGACTGGAACCGGTCCACAGCACGGGACATCCCGCAAATACGGCTGTGAATGTGTCTTTGAAATTTAACTCACAGTCATTGGATACAAGCCAGAAGATTCTTGCAAGTTTTTCGCTGTTTTAAAAACAACGCAGAGGGAATTTTCCAAGTCATACCTGCATTCATATAAACAGCTGGATCAGACACTCTAATCACTGGCCTGATTGTGAAAGGACGGTAACATTGACTCTGTTTAAATTTTACATTGTGTTACTTTGCCACATATTATTATTTTTATAGTTACTTACAGCACTACACACTGATGTTTTATATTTTATGTTGATTCTTATCCTATTTTAATTGTACTATTTTATTTTGTAACAGATGCCGGCATCGCTTATTGTAATAACTCTTGTGTAATCCACATTCCTTATATAGTTCTTTACCTCTCATATGCTGTTTTGTACAGCGCGTTCCCATATCCCCTTGTTCTTTTTCTAAAACTTATAGCCTCCTTTGGATTCCAGTACCACTTATATGCCGATGATACCCAAATCTATCTTTCCTCTCCTGATATCTCTCCCTCTTTACTCAACCAGGTTTCCAACTCCCTCTCTGCAATTTCCTCTTGGATGTCTTCACACTACCTCCAAATCAATCTGTTCAAAACTGAGCTGCTTCTTATTAGTTTTGTTATGTTTTGCATTTTATCACAAATCCTTGGCTCTGTCTTGGGTCCCTTGCTTTTCTCTCTCTATACATCCACCCTTGGAAAACTTATAGCCTCCTTTGGATTCCAGTACCACTTATATGCTGATGATACCCAAATCTATCTTTCCTCTCCTGAGTCCTGATATCTCTCCCTCTTTACTCAACCAGATTTCCAACTGCCTCTCTGCAATTTCCTCTTGGATGTCTTCACACTACCTCCAAATCAATCTGTCCAAAACTGAGCTACTTCTTATTAGTTTTGTTATGTTTTGTATTTTATCACAAATCCTTGTCATTGTATACCCCTATCACTGTACCCAGCGCTATGGAATTTGGCGGTTTTATACAAATAAATGATAATAATAATAAAAATGCCCTACGTTTTTTCCTAATTTCTCTTAACACATTTTATTTAGCCACATTGGCTTGGATTTATTTATACAAAGTTTTAAATGTCATCCATTTATTCTCTGTATTTTTATTGTAGAATACTTTGTCCCAATTTATGTTATTTAATGATTTCCTTGAATCATTGAATTTTGCTTTCTTAAAATTAAAAGTCTTTGTTAAACCTTTAAGACAATGCTTATGGAAAGTGATTTCCAATGTGACCATGTAATGATCACTATTACCCAAATGTACTTTGACTTCTATGTTTGATATTATATCTGTATTGTTTGATAGCACTCAATCCAATATAGCTTTATTCCTAGTTGGCTCCTCTATTAACTGTGACAAAAAGTTATCCCTGAGAACAATTAAAAATATACCCACTTAGCTGAATTACTAGTTTCGTTGGCCCAGATTATGTCAGGATAGTTAAAATCTTCCATAATTACAGCACTGTTATTATTAGCAGCCTTTCCTATTTGCATTAGTAGTTGAGTTCCCTCCATGTCACTAATATTGGTGGGCTTGTAGCATTTTCCTAGTAATATTTTTTAGGATTTTCCCCCACTCCGTATTTCAACCCAAAAGGTCTCTACGCTATCACCTGTATCATCATAAATATCTTCCCTTATTGTAGGTTTAAGGTTAGGTTTAATATACTTGCAGATTCCTCCACCCCTTGTATTTCTCCTGTCCCTTCTAAATAAAGTATAACCCTCTAAGTTTACTGCTCAGTCGTGTGAATCATCCCACCAAGTTTCATTTATACTGATAACATCATAGTCTTCTTCTGCAAGTAAGAGCTCCAGCTCACCATTTAATCTGTCATGCTTCTTGCATTTGCTGTCATACATTTATTTTTTGTGTGCTTTCTGCTGCTACTTCATGCGCATTCCTCCAAACTTTCTAATGTGACATTTCCTAAGTCATCCCTTCCTTGAGATATTCTAGTTGTGACATATTCACAGACTGATATTTCTGTTCTATTATGCTTGGACTGACCCTCCCCCATTTGCCTAGTTTAAAAGATTCTTTAAATGTGCTATCATCCTCTCCCCCTGTGCCCATGTCATTCAGGTGCATTCCATCCTTATTGTACAAATGGTACCCAAGTGAAAAGTCAGCCCCATGTTTTTAACCATGAATTAACTGACCTTAGCTCCTTCTGCCTTACTGATTTAGCACATGGCATTGGGAATATCTCCAAAAAATATTACCTTGGATGTCCTTAACTTAAGTTACTACCTAACTCCCTGAAGTTAGTTCTTAGGACACTCTATCTCCTGCCTGCTGATTCCTTCATAAGTAACAATATTCACTATGACTGCAGGATCAGACCCACATCCCTCTAACAATTTATCAATACGCTCAGCAGGAACACGAGCTCCTGGATGACAGCAAACTGTTCTATTTAAGGGGTCCGAATGACAAATTACCCTATCAACCTTCCTACTAAGGGAGTCTCCTACAACCAATATCTGCCTCAGGCCCAGAATTGTATGCCCATCTTCTATGACTGAAGGACTTTCCACTATAGTGTGCCCCGCTTTCATGACTGTAGGACTATCCACTATAGTATGCCCCGCTTCCATGACTGAAGGACTATCCACTATAGTATGCCCTGCTTTCATGACTAGGGAAATGCTCACTATAGTATGCCCCGCTTCCATGACTAGTGGACTGCTCACTATAGTATGCCACGCTTCCATGACTGAAGGACTGCTCACTATATAGTATGCTCATCTTCCATGACTAAAGGACTGTTAACTAGGCAGAACAGCCCTCTCTGACAATGCCACCCCTGAACTTATATCCCTAACATCTTTACTCAATCTGACAAATCTTTTGGAGTGTACCAGTTCAGAACTGGCCTGTCTCTTATGCTTAAAGGGTTACAAGTAGTGTGTCAGCCATGTTTGTCTCGCCATCTTTTCAGTGATGATAATTTACAGTGTGAAGTAGGTAGTGTAGGTGTAGTCACAGTTAGGTTACACAGACAATATTTAATGTTTTCTGACACAGAAACCATTTTAACGCTGAGCTGTGTAGGAACACTTCTCTTTATTAGATTATATATTGACCGACTGATGGACTGTAAGGCCAACAAAGCCAGAAAGGCCTAAATAAATATTGGGTGAGAAATGCAGTGGCTACACTGAGTGCACAATGTGCAAGAAAATAAGTTGTTTTTTATTTTTAATGCAATCTGTCTTTTTTATGTTGCTGACATATTCTATGTATATGTAACAATTGTATTATCCCACTTCTTTGATAAGTGCTCATTTTGCAATAAAATAAGTTAGTTTTTTACAGTTTTAACACAATCTCGGCTAGATTACAAGTTTTGCGTTATGAGTGAAAAAGCAGCGTTATGGCTCTTTTTCACTACCGCTGCTATTACGAGTCTTGTAGGTATAGCTGTACCGCACACTTTTTTGGCCGTCACGCAACGTAATTACCGCACTTTTTAAAAAGTCTTTTTTCAATGTGACTTCCACAGCACCGGTATTACAAATTTGCCTGTCCAGTCAAAAAGTGAGCGGTACAGCCCATAACTACAAGATCCGTACCGTAAATTGAAAGTCAGAAGTTATGGGTTTTACGTTACAAATCTGTAACATAAAACTCATAATCAAAGTGCTACAAAGTACACTAACACCCATAAACTACCTATTAACCCCTAAACCGAGGCCCTCCCGCATCGCAAAGACTAAAATAAAATTATTAACCCTTAATCTGCCGCTCCAGACATCGCAGCAACTGTAATAAACATATTAACCCCTAAACCGCCACACTCCCCGCATCGTAAACACTAGTTAAATATTATTAACCCCTAATCTGCTGCCCCCAATGTCGCAGCCACTATACTAAAGTTATTAACCCCTAAACCTCTGTCCTCCCACATCACTAACACTAAATATATTAATCCCTAACCCTAAGTCTAACCCTAACCGTAACTTTAATATAATTTAAATAAATCTAAATAAAACCTACTATTATGACCTAAATAATACCTATTGAAAACTAAATACATACCTGTAAAATAAACCCTAAGATAGCTACAATATAACTAATAGTTATATTGTATCTAGTTTATGTTTTATTTTTATTTCACAGCTAAGTTTGTATTAACTATATAGAATAGTTAGTAAATAGTTATTAACTATTTACTAGCTACCTAGTTTAAATAAATACAAATTTACCTGTAAAATAAAGCCTAACCCACACTAACACCTAACATTACACTAAAATTAAATAAATTACATTAATTAAATACAATTAACAAAATTACAAAAAAAATAAACACTAAATTACACAAAATAAAAAATAAATGATCAAATATTTAAACTAATTGCACCTAATCTAATAGCGCTATCAAAATTAGAAAGCCCCCCAAAAATAAAAAAACCCTAGCCTAAACTAAACTGCCAATAGCCCTTAAAAGGGCCTTTTGCGGGGGCATTGCCCCAAAGAAATCAGTCTCTTTACCTGTAAAAAAAATACAAACAACCCCCCAACGATAAAACCCACCACCCACACAACCAAACCCCCCAATTAAAATGTTATCTAAAAAAACCTAAGCTCCCCATTGCCCAGAAAAGGGTATTTAGCTCTTTTTTGTTGCCCAAATCCCTAATCTAAAAATAAAACCCACCCAATAAACCCTTTTTTATTTTGATTAGGGCTATTAGATTAGGTATAATTAGTTAAATATTTGATCATTTATTTTTTATTTTTTTTGTAATTTAGTCTAATTTGTATTAAATTAATGTAATGTATTTATTTTAACTAGGTAGCTAGTAAATAGTTAATAACTATTTACTAACTAGTCTACCTAGTTAAAATAAATACAAACCTGTGAAATAAAAATAAAACCTAAGCTAGCTACAATGTACTATTATAGTTATATTGTAGCTAGCTTAGGTTTTGTTTTACAGGTAAGTATTTAGTTTTCTATAGGAACGTATTTAGTTATTGATAGTAGGTTTTATTTAGATTTATTTTAATTATATTAAAATATAAATATATTTTTTAGTGTTAGTGATGTGGGAGGCCAGAGGTTTAGGGATAATAACTTTAGTATAGTGGCGGCGGCGATACCGCCACCATCTACATTAGCACTTATTAACCCCTAATCTGCCGCCCCCAATGTCGCCGCCTCCTACCTACACTTATTAACCCCTAATTTGCCGCCCCCCAATGTCGCCGCCACCTACCTACACCTTATTAACCCCTAATCCTGCGCCCCCAACATCGCTGCCACCTACATACACTTATTAACCCCTAATCTGCTGCCCCCAACGTCGCTGCCTACCTACCTACACTTATTAACCACTAATCTGCTGCCTCCAATGTTCGTGCACTATACTAAAGTTATTAACCACCCTAACCCTAAGTCTAACCATAACACCTCTAACTTAAACATAATTAAAAAATCTAATAAAAATTTATATTATTACCAAAATAATTCCTATTTAAAACTAAATACTTACCTATAAAATAAACCCTAAGCTAGCTACAATATAACTAATAGTTATATTGTATCTAGCTTAGGTTTTATTTTTATTTCACAGGCAAGTATGTATTTATTTTAACTAGGTAGACTAGTTAGTAAATAGTTATGAACTATTTACTAACTACCTAGCTAAAATAATACAAAGTTACCTGTAAAATAAATCCTAACCTGAGTTACACTAACACCTAACCTTACACTACAATTAAATCAATTACATTTATTAAATACAATTAACTAAATGACAAAAAAAACCTCATTAAATTACACAAAATAAAAAAGAAATGATCAAATATTTAAACTAATTACACTTAATCTAATAGCCCTATGAAAATAAAAAACCTAGCCTACAATAAACTACCAATAGCCCTTAAAAGGACCTTTTGCAGGGCATTGACCCAAAGAAATCAGCTCTTTTACCTGTAAAATAAAATAGCAAACACCCCCCAACAGGAAAACCCACCACCCACAACAACCAAACCCCCAAATAAAAACTTAACTAAAAAAACCTAAGCTCCCCATTGCCCTGAAAAGGGCATTTATATGGGCATTGCCCTTAAAAGGGCATTTAAAACCCTTAAAAAAACCTAACACTAACCCCGAAGATCCCACTTACAGTTTTTAAAGAGCCCGACATCCATCCTCAATGAAGCAGCAGAAGTCTTCATCCAAGCGGGCAGAAGTCCTCAACGAAGCCGGGAGAAGTATTCATCCAAGTGGCAAGAAGTTGTCCTCCAGATGGGCAGAAGTCTTGCGCGGCACGTAGTTGCTCCCATCTTCAAGACATCTGGCGCGGAGCATCATCTTCTTCCGATGGCGACTGAAAAAATGAAGTTCCTTTAAGGGACATCATCCAAGATGGCGTCCCTTGAATTCCAATTAGATGATAGAATGATATCAGCCAATCGGAATTAAAGGTGAAAAATTCCTATTGGCTAATTGGATCAGCCAATAGGATTGCATCAGCCAATAGGAATTTTTCACCTTTAATTTCGATTGGTTGATAGAATTCTATCAGCCAATCAGAATTCAAGGGATGCCATCTTGGATGACGTCCTCTAAAGGGAACCTTCATTCTTCAGTCGCCGTCAGAAGAAGAGGATGCTCCGTGCTGGATGTTCTTGAAGATGGAGCCGTTCCGCGCCGGATGGATGAAGATATAAGATGCCGTCTGGATGAAGACTTCTGTCCGTCTGGAGGACCACTTCTTGCCACTTGGATGAAGACTTCTTCTGGCTTCGTTGAGGATGGTTGTCGGGTCTTCAAGAACTGTAAGTGGATCTTCGGGGGTTAGTGTTTTTTTAAGGGTTTATTGGTGGTTTTTATTTTTAGCTTAGGGACTTTGAGCTAAATGCCCTTTTAAGGGTATATGCCCATTCAAATGCCATTTCAGGTCAATGGGGGAGCTTAGGTTTTTTTTAGTTAGGTTTTTATTTGGGGGGTTTGGTTGGTGGGTTGTGGTTTTACTGTTGGGGGGTTTTTTGTATTTTTTTTACAGGTAAAAGAGCTGATTTTTTTTTAGCAATGCCCCGCAAAAGGGCCATTTAAGGCTATTGGTAATTTATTTTAGGCTAGGATTTTTTTTTATTTTGGGGGGGCTTTTTATTTTCATAGGGCTATTAGATTAGGTGTATATAGTTTAAATATTTGATCATTTCTTATTTATTTGTGTAATTTAATGTTTGTTTTGTTTTTATAATAATTAGCTAATTGTATTTAATAAATTGTAATTTATTTAATTGTAGTGTAAGGTTAGGTGTTATTTTACAGGTAAATTTGTATTTATTTTAGCTAGGTAGTTAGTAAATAATTAATAACTATTTACTAACTATTCTACCTAGTTAAAATAAATACAAAATTAGCTGTGAAATAAAAATAAAACATAAGCTAGCTACAATGTAGCTATTAGTTATATTGTAGCTAGCTTAGGGTTTATTTTATAGTAGTATTTTGTTTCTTAAAAAAAAATTGGAATTATTTAGTTATTTATAGTAGGTTGTATTTAGATTTATTTTAAAGTACATTATAGATCAGTGGGTGTTAGGGTTAGGGTTAGACTTAGGGGTTAGGGGGTGAATAAACTTTAGTATAGTCGCGCGACGACATAGGTGCGGAAATATTAGGGGTTATTAAATGATGCGAAGGTGGCGGCGATGTTTAGGGGTGGCAGATTAGGGGTTAATAAGTGTAATGTAGGTGTCAGCGAGTGGCCAGGATTAGGGGTTAATAAGTATAATTGTAGGTTGATCGGGCGGTTTCGGGAGCGTCTGGTTCGGGGAATAAAATGGTTATTATAGTGCGGCGATTGTCCGAGAGCGCAGATTAAGGGGTAATAATTTTATTTTATTATTTGCGATGCGGGAGGGCCTCAGTTTAGGGGTTAATAGGTAGTTTATGGGTGTTAGTGTACTTTTTAGCACTTTAGTTTATGACTTTTATGTTACGGCTTTGTAGCATCAAAACCCATAACTACTGACTTTCAGTTTACGGTATGGATCTTGACGGTATTGGCTGTACCGCTCACTTTTTGGCCTCCCCAGGCAAGACTCGTGATACCGGCGCATAGGAAGTCACATTGAAAAAGGACTTTTTTGAAAGCTGCGGTAGTTACGTTGCGTTACGGCCAAAAAAGTGTGTGGTACAGATATACCTGCAAAACTCGTTAATACCAGCGGTAGTGAAAAAGAGCCTTAACGATGCTTTTTCACTCATACCGCAAAACTCGTAATCTAGCCGTATGTGTTTAACCACTTTGCTAAATCATTTTATGATTGCACTATTCCTTCCATAGAGCACATTAGTAAATTTAATTGATATATCCCATAAAGTCACATCCGTTAAAAAAAAATTAAAACAAAATATGATATTCTTCCCAAATCTTCCCGTATTTCTACAACCCAGATACATATTAAAATGATAGAAACTTTTTTGGACTTAGTCATTTGGGCTTATTTTTAACAGCCACATTAGACTGACCAACATACTTTCTGTACTGGCCTAGTATCCCAGCTCCAGAAATAATACAATATTTAAATATTAAAAATAAAAATGTGTTAAAAAATAATATGTAAAAAATCCAATACCAACCATAAATCAAAAACCAAATATCAACAGTCCTTTGATGTATTTTGAGACAGTCTTTATTTGCAGAAATATCCTCAACTGTTATCCTCAAAGGAAAAGAGATCATAGCATAACTCTGCATACAATACGATACAATTTCACACCTGAGTCAATCCTACTCACATGTCTGGGAGCTCCTTGAAAAAGCTGAACTTGATCAGCAAAACGTACGTTGGGAGTAGAAAGCTAATACAGACTGGTCACCAGGAGGGGTACACTTTGGTATTGGCAACGGCTTCTAACCCACTTTGTTTTTGTGGTTCAGTTTGCAAAGAACTTACATACACAAAGTGTGCGTGTTTGCCTCAGCTGCAAAACCCTTAGTGATGTCTGACTGTTTTTAATGCTTTTAATAAATTGTATGCTGTAATCCGGGAAATATGTATTTTTGAGCGCTTACACTAGAGCTAGGTCTTAGCTCCCAGACACGTGAGTAGGATCGACTCAGTTGTGAAATGGTATTGTATTGTATGCAGAATTATGCTATGATCTCTTTCTCTTCCTTTGAGGATAAGTCTTGAGGATCTTCTGTAAATAAAGACTGTATCACTTTATATCAAAAGGACTGTTCATATTTGGTTTTGATTTATGGTCGATATTGTTTTTTTTTTGTATATTATTTTTTAACACATTATTATTTTAATTTTATCATGGTATTGTGTTAGCTATTGTTTTACATTTTTACATTGTGACAGATTTTTATTTATAGCAGAGAAGGAAACAATGGCACTACTTATAACTGAAAATTGTATTTATTACGTTCCCCTTCTTATCAACTAAATATTAAATACATCTCTATAAGTTGAGTATGTGTGGTTATTTGTATGATTGAGGGTAGGTGCTTGTACCTATTCATTTATTTACAAGGAATCAGTGAGGAACTGATAAAGGGGTACAAATATAGCACTCAGGAACGTAAGAAAAATGTATATAGAGTAAATTTCGGAATGAAAATAAAATATAACCTTTATTAAATCATGTTAAAATCTGGGTTAACATACACTTAAAAATTCAGGTTGGTTGTCCACCGTATAGCCATAAGATAGTGGCTATAGAAACAACACGTCCAAATAAATATTCGTGTTGATTATAATATGGAGATGGCTAGTTATGATTACCTAGGAGGGTGGAACTAAAAAAATCTGCTGAGCTATTGGATTTTCTCACCCTTTATATGGGGACATGGGAATATTTGATCTAAAGTAGAAATAGATTTGTGTTGTTATTTCTATCAATTAAGTATATATAGATCACTATGACCCCAGATATAAAATATTTTACATATGTTGGTATTTATGAGAATTATATACTATCCAATAAATTGGTAGGGTAGTAAAGAAATATATTTTGATCTCTGTTAGTCAAAACGGTTTATCTGTTAACCTAATATGGATGAGCGGAGAATCTAATCCTAAAGTCAGGAAAAGCCTGACTGATTACCTTCTTAATACCCTAAATGACTGGGCCTCAATATTAGTATAACAGTCAGTAGTCAGGAAAGGCCTGACAGATTACCTTGTTAGTACCGATGTGGTGGAGAATGGTATAATACCCTCTAGTGGTCAGGAAAGGCCTGGCCTATTACCTTATTAGTATCCTTTAATTATGATTCAGTAGTCTGGCAAAACTGACTAAATAATATATGATAGTCTTGTAGTAATTTGGGAAAAGCCCAAATGATTACCTATTTATTACCGTAAGTTATTGTGACTATCATCCCATTAGAAGAAATTCTTGCTATAGTAGCGTAGCTGTCATACAGCAAAGTTTCACCGCCTAGGTAGTTATAATTTCAAATTAAACTAGTCATCTGGATAATACGGTAGTTGAACCAATTATTTAAAAAAAACAACAAGAGGGGAAGGGGGGGGATTGCCACTGACGCGTTTTCGCCGTAGTGGCTGTATCAAAGATTTTTATTTATACAATATATAAATATTGTTTTATATAGTCCATCTCTGTTTTTATAATTTTTTTAAAATATAATGCATACAATAAAATATGCCAGTTTGACTACAGTATTTACAATAAAAAGGAAATTATCCTGTAAGTGAAGAACATATTAATAATGTACAGTAAATATAATGTAAAGCACATAAATACATACGAACACACATAAACGTTTATATATATATATATATATATATATATATAATAAAAAAAATCACCAATAAGCAATAGTAACCCAGGTTCTGCACCAAAAAATGGGCCGGCTCCTAAGCTTTACATAGCTGCTTTTTAAATAAAGATAGCAAGAGAATGAAGAAAAATGATAATAGGAGTAGAAAGTTGCTTAAAATTGCATGCTCAGTCACTCAAGAAAAAAATTGGGTTTAGTATCCCTTTAAATGGATTTGTACACTAGATTTTTCTTTGCATATTTTTTCTGTAGTTGATTCCCATTTATATAGTAGTGTTTTTGTAAAAATGTATACTTTTGCCTATTTATTTAATAACATTGTGCTGATTTTCAGACTCCTAGCGAAGCCCCACAGTTTTAGATGTATACATGCGTTTACCAGACTCCTGCTGGCTCCTGTTTATGTTTATCTGTCTTTTCATTCTCAGGAAGGGGGCATGGGTGTAGTGTGTGTATGCTCTTCTAGTTTTCCCAGCCCCTTCCAGTGGGTGTCCCAGCCTAACCTCATTAAAATGCTAAAATTAGAGCTTCTAAGTACGTTTTTAAAAGGGGTTTATACTGGATGTTTATATCAGTATCTGTGCATATTCTTCTTTATAGAAGTATCTATTACATGCAGTTATATGAAACATTTGTTTATACTGTCCCTTTAAATTGAATAAATAAATAAATAATTAAAGGAAATAATTTATAATTTATATATATATTTTTTTTTAAAATTTACTTTAATTAAATTGTGCAAAAACAGAGTATAAGGCGTTTTAGGGCAGCATAGCTGGTACATAATAAAGCATACAAGCAATACATGTTATAGTTTTTGTTTTTTTGCTAAACTCATCTAATGTTGGCACGTGTACTGTAATACCTAGCACATATATATTCCCTTTCCCATGCTCCCTGCTAGCATGGGTTAATGTGCAGTATTTAAATCCATAAAGATTCAATTAATAGCAAAAATAAAACTTCCTGTAGTAGTTTAAAACCAATAAACCAAAAATATTTACATTTCTCTTTTTGATTCCCAATATCATACTATTTTTACAAAACATGATTCAGATAGGGTATGCAATTTCAAACAACTTTCCAATTTACTTTTATCATCAGATTTGCTTTGTTCTCTTGGTATTCTTTGTTAAAATATAAACCTAGGTAGGCTCATATGCTAATTTCTAACCCATTGAAGGGCGCTCTTTTCTCAGTGCATTTTTTCCAGTTTCTTACAGCTAGACAGTCCTAGTTCATGTGTGCCATATAGATAAAAACTGTGCTCACTCCCTTGGAGTTACCTAGGAGTCAATACTGATTGACTAAAATGCAAGTGTGTCAAAAGAATTGAAATAAAGGAGCAAGTCTGCAGAGGCTTGAATACAAGGTAATTACAGAGGTAAAAAGTATATTAATATAACCATGTTGGTTATGCCACACTGGGGAATGGGTAATAAAGGGATAGATATAATTTTAAACAATAACAATTCTTCAGTAGACTGTCCCTTTAAGTTGTTCTATGCTTGAAATAAGTGAAAATATGGACAAAATTGTAGGGTTTATGTAGTTTTGTATATTATTATTTAAATAATATTTCATTATAAAAAAAATTAAAGCTTCATTTTTCAAGTGACATATAAGTGCAATAAAAAATGCTCTAATTGGTAGACATGTCCAACTTCACAACACATGGGGGCCACAAATCAATATGTTAGAAGCCTTAAGGGCCACATTATAAATCTATGGATTTTTAAAAGAAATAATATATTTCCTAAAACTGTCCAGTGGTCACCCAAAAGCACACATTTGTTTTATTTCCAATGCTTTCTCAGGTCAAAGAACTATGGCACACATTGTTAGTTCTACTTTTTCCCCGAAGGCCCCAAAATCTAGCACAGAGGGCCGCAAGGGGCCCTTGGGCATTTCTTTACACTGTTGCTGCAAAGGAGTTAAACACATTGTTATAGTCAGTCCCGGAGCAGCAATCAAATCTAGGTGCACGTCTAGTGGACAGTTGGCATTTGTGCATAGCCAGAAATTACCAGCTAGATCCCGGTAGTTCATTGCTGCTTTTAGATTACCTAGTTATGCTTTTTATTAAAGGATACCAAAGATACATTGAATTCTCTATCTGAATTATGAACGTTTCATGCCAGCTCGCCATTCCCCTAGACCAGTGGTGGCTAACCTTGGCACCCAAGATGTTTTGGAACCACATCTTCAATTATGCTTAGGCACTCTGCAGCCTAAATCAGCATCATGGGAAATGTAGTTCCGAATCAACTGTGGTGCTAAGCATATACAGTATCATAACAGTCATTAAATGCACTAAAATAACTTTTTATACAACTCCAAAATTCAAAACATAAATTGTATATTTTAATTTAAAAAGCTTAAAGGGACATTAAACCCACATTTTTTCTTTCATGATTCAGATAGAAAATACCATTTTAAACAACTTTCCAATTTACTTCTGTTATCTAATTTGCTTCATTATCTTGATATTCTTTCCTGAAAAGCATCAGTAGCTTCTGATTGGTGGCTGCACATAGATGCCTCATGTGATTGGCGCACCCATGTGCATTGCTATTTCTTTAACAAAGGGATATCTAAAGAATAAAGCAAATTAGATAATAGAAGTAAATTGGAATGTTGTTTAAAAATGTATTTTCTGTCTGAATCATAAAAGAAAATTTTTGGGTTTAATGTCCCTTTAACGTTTTTTTTTTTCTCTTTAAAAATAGGATTTAAAATTTGTTCAAATGAAAACTGAGCACACTCTAAAATGGGCGACAAACCGTTTGACATTATATGCATTTCTAAATATTAATTAAAGATGAATTGCTGATATATACGGGCATATTTTTCAAGCTCCGAATGGAGTTGATGCCCCGTGTTTCTAGAGATAAACAGCAGTTATGAAGCAGCGGTCACAAAGACTGCTGCTCCATAACCTGTCCCGCCTGCTCTGAGCAGGCGGACAGACTTCGCAGCAATTCAACCTGATCGAGTACGATCAGGTTGATTGACACCCCCCCTGCTGGCGGCCTATTGGCCACGAGTCTGCAGGAGGCGGCGTTGCACCAGCAGCTTGCGGTATTGCTCGCCGTATTCAGCGAGGTCTGGCAGACCTGATCCACACTGTCAGATCAGGTCCGACAGAACCTGATAAATTAGGGCCATAGAATCAAAACTATTTATAACGCTAGCTGAACACATCTGGTGAGCCAATAACACAAGACAAATGTGTGTAGTCACTAAATACCAGCTAGTCCCAGTAGTGCATTCTACCTGAATCTACCTAGGTATGCTTTACAACATAGGATACCAAGAAAATAAAGTAAAAGTAATAAATAAATTTCTTAAAATTACACGCTCTATCTGAATCAAAAAACTTTAATTTTTACTTTCATGTCCCTTTATGAACTTTAATTGCAGCTAATAAAACCAAGAAATGTGTTACAGTAATAAAATATATTACTTTATTACTTTGATCCAATATTTAAAAAAATAACGCCTAGATTACGAGTTTGGCGTTAGCCTTAAAAAGCAGCGTTGAGAGGTAACTCGAGGCTACCGCAACTCGAGGCTACCGCAAATCCCCTTACATCAATTTCTTAACTAAAGTGCTAAAAAGTACACTAACACCCATAAAACTACCTATTAACCCCTAAACCGAGCCCCCCCCGCCACATCGGAAACACTTTAATAAATATATTAACCCCTAATCTGCCGATCGGACATCGCCGCCCCTTTAATAAATATATTAACCCCTAATCCGCTGCACTCCCGCCTCGCAAACACTAGTTAAATTTTATTAACCCCTAATCTGCCGTCCCTAACATCGCCGACACCTACTTACATTTATTAACCCCTAATCTGGATCAGCCAATAGGACTGAGCTCGCATTCTATTGGCTGTTCCAATCAGCCAATAGAATGCGAGCTCAATATTATTGGCTGATCCAATCAGCCAATAGGATTTTTCCTACCTTAATTCTGATTGGCTGATAGAATCCTATTGGCCAATCGGAATTCAAGGGACGCCATCTTGGATGACGTCATTTAAAGGAACCTTCATTCAGTGTTAGGACATCGTTTGAAGAGGATGGCTCCACGTCGGCTGGATTGGATTAGGGGTTAATAAATTTAATATAGTAGCGGCGACGTTGGGGTCGGAAGATTAGGGGTTAATAAATTTAATATAGTTGCGGCCACGTTGAAGGGGCAGATCAGGGGTTAATAACTATAATGTAGGTGGCGGGCGATGTTGGGAGCAGTAGATTAGGGGTTCATAGGGATAACGTAGGTGGCGGCGGTGTCCGGAGCGGCAGATTAGGGGTTTAATAATATAATGCAGGTGTCGGCGATGTCAGGGGGCGGCAGATTAGGGGGTTAATAAGTGTAAGATTAGAGGTGTTTAGACTCGGGGGTTCATGTAAGGGTGTTAGGTGCAGACATAAAATGTATTTCCCCATAGGAAACAATGGAAGTAAACGCTACTTTTTTGTAGGTGTTAGTTTTTTTTAAGCCAACTCTCCCCCATTGTTTCCTATGGGGAAATCGTGCACGAGCATGTTTAGCCAGTTTACCGCTACTGTAAGCAACGCTGGTATTGAGGTGAGATGTGGAGCCAAATTCTGCTCTACGCTCACCTTTTTGCGGCTGACGCCAGGTTTAAAAAAAAACTGTAAATACCAGCGTTGTCTTAAGGGAGCGGGTGGGAAAAAAAGGCTTGTTAGCCCAGCAAGCCTTACTGAAAAAAAACTCGTAATCTATCATGCATGGTATAAGAAGCACAAGTTCTCAAACTAAAAGCGTAAGAAGGGTCATTTCCACTTGTTTCAAAAGATTTATAGTTTCCAAGAGGTTAAGCAGTTAGCTTCATAAGCACTTGTAGCTAAGGAAAAAAAACTTCTACAGAAGCACAGAAGTTAAGTGATATTGGAAACAGTCGGCTAGATTACGAGTTGTGCGTTAGGCTTAAAAAGCAGCGTTAAGAGGTCCTAACGCTGCTTTTTAATGCCCGCAGGTATTACGAGTCTTGCAGGTACAAGTGTACCGCTCACTTTTTTGGCCAGACTTGGAAATACCGCAAATCCAATTACGTAAATTGCATATTCTCTTTTTTCAATGAGACTTGCATAGCGCCGGTATTACGAGTCTGCCAAAAAGTGAGCGGTACAACCTTTCCTGTCAACACTGGTACCAGCATTTTAAAGTAAGTAGTTAAGAGTTTTACACTACAACACCGTAGCATAAAACTCTTAACTAAAGTGCTAAAAGTACACTAACACCCATAAACTACCTATTAACCCCTAAACCGAGGCCCTCCCACATCGCAAACACTAAAATAAAATGTTTAACCCCTAATCTGCTGAACCGGACATCACCGCCACTATAATAAATATATTAACCCCTAAACCGCCGCACTCCCGCCTTGCAAACATTAGTTAAATATTATTAACCCCTAATCTGCCGGCCCTAACATCGCCGACACCTACCTACATTTATTAACCCCTAATCTGCCGCCCCCAACGTCGCCGCCACTATATTAAAGTTATTAACCCCTAAATCTAAGTCTAAACCCTAACCCTAACACCCCTAACTTAAATATAATTAAAAGAAATCTAAAAAAAAATTACTATCATTAACTAAATTATTCCTATTTAAAACTATATACTTTCAGATAAAATAAACCCTAAGCTAGCTACAATATAACTAATAGTTACATTGTATCTAGCTTAGGGTTTATTTTTATTTTACAGGCAAGTTTGTATTTATTTTAACTAGGTAGAATAGTTATTAAATATTTATTAACTATTTAATAACTACCTAGCTAAAATAAAGACAAATTTACCTATAAAATAAAACCTAACCTAAGTTACACTAACACCTAACACTACACTATAATTAAATTAATTCCCTAAATTAAAATAATAAACCCTAATCTAATCCCCTAACAAAATAAAAAAGCCCCCCCCCCAATAAAAAAAAAGCCCTACTCTACATTAAATTACAAATAGCACTTAAAAGGGCCTTTTGCGGGGCATTGCCCCAAAGTAATCAGCTCTTTTACCTCTAAAAATAATTACAAATCCCCCCCAACATTAAAACCCACCACCCACACAACCAACCCTACTCTAAAACCCACCCAATACCCCCTTAACCCCTTAACGACCAAGGACGTACGCCACAACGTCCTCAAAAAAAATACAGTTAATGACCGAGGACGTGTGGCGTACGTCCTTGGTCTGGAAAGCAGCTGGAAGCGATCCTGCTCACTTCCAGCTGCTTTCCGGTAATTGCAGTGATGCCTCGATATGGAGGCATCCTGCAATAACCCCCCTTGGCCATCCGATGCAGAGAGAGCCACTCTGTGGCCCTCTCTGCACCGGACATCGGTGGCCGGTATCGTTGGTGGGTGGGAGCTTACGTGGGAGGCGGGTGGACGGCCATCGGTGCTCAGTGTGGAGTGGAGGGGGGCGGGAGCTACAGGGGCGCGCACGTGCACGGGGGTGGGGGTGGGCGGGGCGCGTGCACAGGGCGGGTGTGGGTGGGAACCGCTACACTACAGAAAAAAAATGTTAAAAGTTAAAAACACCAATACTGTAAAATATAATCTAAGGGACCTGGAAGGGGTTGGGGGTTGGTCTCGGTGGGGGGGGGGGGGGAAGCTACACTACAGAAAAGGGAATTTTTTTAAAAAAAAGGCACATTTTGTTACAAAACTGGGTACTGGCACACAGCTGCCAGTACCCAAGATGGCGCCCATTATTGCAGAGGGGAAGGGTTAGAGAGCAGTTTGGTGGGGGATCAGTGAGGTTGGGGTCTAAGGGGGGATCCTACACATCAGCATATGTAAATATGCTTTTTTTTTTTTTTTTTAAAAAGGGGCCAAATACCTTTTATTTTAGTACTGGCAGAGTTTCTGCCAGTACTTAAGATGGCGGGGACAATTGTGGGGTGGGGGAGGGAAGAGAGCTGTTTGGGAGGGATCAGGGGGTCTGATGTTTCAGGTGGGAGGCTGAGCTCTACACTAAAGATAAAATTAACCCTGCAAGCTCCCTACAAGCTACATAATTAACCCCTTCACTGCTAGCCATAATACACGTGTGATGCGCAGCGGCATTTAGAGGCCTTCTAATTACCAAAAAGCAATGCCAAAGCCATATATGTCTGCTATTTCTGAACAAAGGGGATCCCAGAGAAGAATTTACAACCATTTATGCCATAATTGCACAAGCTGTTTGTAAATAATTTAAGTTAGAAACCAAAAAATTGTGAAAAAATTTGTGAAAAGTGAACGATTTTTTTGTATTTGATTGCATTTGGCGGTGAAATGGTGGCATGAAATATACCAAAATTGGCCTAGATCAATACTTGGGGTTGTCTACTACACTACACTAAAGCTAAAACTACCCAAAAAGCTCCCTACATGCTCCCTAATTAACCCCTTCACTGCTGGGCATAATACACGTGTGGTGCGCAGTGGCATTTAGCGGCCTTCTAATTACCAAAAAGCAACACCAAAGTCATATATGTCTGCTATTTCTGAACAAAGGGGATCCCAGAGAAGAATTTACAACCATTTATGCCATAATTGCACAAGCTGTTTGTAAATAATTTAAGTTAGAAACCAAAAAATTGTGAAAAAATTTGTGAAAAGTGAACGATTTTTTTTGTATTTGATTGCATTTGGCGGTGAAATGGTGGCATGAAATATACCAAAATTGGCCTAGATCAATACTTGGGGTTGTCTACTACACTACACTAAAGCTAAAACTACCCCAAAAAGCTCCCTACATGCTCCCTAATTAACCCCTTCACTGCTGGGCATAATACACGTGTGGTGCGCAGTGGCATTTAGCGGCCTTCTAATTACCAAAAAGCAACACCAAAGTCATATATGTCTGCTATTTCTGAACAAAGGGGATCCCAGAGAAGAATTTACAACCATTTATGCCATAATTGCACAAGCTGTTTGTAAATAATTTAAGTTAGAAACCAAAAAATTGTGAAAAAATGTGTGAAAAGTGAACGATTTTTTTGTATTTGATTGCATTTGGCGGTGAAATGGTGGCATGAAATATACCAAAATGGGCCTAGATCAATACTTTGGGTTGTCTACTAAAAAAATATATATACATGTCAATGGATATTCAGAGATTCCTGAAAGATATCAGTGCTCTAATGTAACTATCGCTAATTTTGAAAAGAAATGGTTTTGAAATAGCAAAGTGCTACTTATATTTATTGCCCTATAACTTGCAAAAAAAAGCAAAGAACATGTAAACATTGGGTATTTCTAAACCCAGGACAAAATTTAGAAACTATTTAGCATGGGTGTTTTTTGGTGGTTGTAGATGTGTAACAGATTTTGGGGTCAAAGTTAGAAAAAGTGTGTTTTTTTTCAATTTTTTCCTCATATTTTATACATTTTTTTATAGTAAATTATAAGATATGATGAAAATAATGGTATCTTTAGAAAGTCCATTTAATGGCGAGAAAAACGATATATAATATGTGTGGGTACAGTAAATGAGTAAGAGGAAAATTACAGCTAAACACAAACACCGCAAAAATGTAAAAATAGCCTTAGTCCCAAACGGACAGAAAATGGAAAAGTGCTGTGGTCATTAAGGGGTTAAAAAACCTAACACTAACCCTTTGAAGATCACCTTACCGGGAGAAGTCTTCATCCAACCGGGCCGAAGTCCTCAACGAAGCCAGCCCGGAGAAGTCTTCATCCAGACGGCATCTTCTATCTTCATCCATTGGGCGGGTCCATCTTCAATACATCCGACGCGGAGCATCCTCTTCCTTCCGACGGCTAACACTGAATGAAGGTTCCTTTAAATGATGTCATCCAAGATGGCATCCCTTTAATTTCGATTGGCTGATAGAATTCTATCAGCCAATAGGAATTAAGGTAGAAAAAATCCTATTGGCTGATGCAATCAGCAAATAGGATTGAGCTGGCATTCTATTGGCTGTTCCAATCAGCCAATAGAATGCCAGCTCAATCCTATTGGCTGATTGGATCAGCCAATAGGATTGAACTTCAATCCTATTGGCTGATTGCATCAGCCAGTAGGATTTTTTTCTACCTTAATTCGGATTGGCTGAAAGAATTCTATCAGCCAATCGGAATTGAAGGGGTGCCATCTTGGATGATGTCATTTAAAGTGTTAGCCGTCGGAAGGAAGAGGATGCTCCGCGTCGGATGTCTTGAAGATGGACCCACTCCACACCGGATGGATGAAGATAGAAGATGCCATCTGGATGAAGACTTCTGCCCATCTGGAGGACCACTTCGTCTGGCTTGGATGAAGACTTCTCCCAGCTTCGTTGAGGACTTTGGCCCGGTTGGATGAAGACTTCTCCCGGTAAAGTGATCTTCAAGGGGTTAGTGTTAGGTTTTTTTTTAAGGTGGTATTGGGTGGGTTTTAGAGTAGGGCTATTTGTAATTTAGTGTAGGGTAGGGCTTTTTTTATTTTGGGGGGCTTTTTTATTTTGTTAGGGGGATTAGATTAGGTGTTATTAGTTTAAAAATCTTGTAATTTGTTTATTATGTTCTGTAATTTAGTGGGGGTGTTTTGTACTTTAGCTAATTTTATTTAATTGTATTTAATTGTATTTAATTTAGGGAATTAATTTAATTATAGTGTAGTGTTAGGTGTAATTGTAACTTAGGTTAGGTTTTATTTTACAGGTAAATTTGTCTTTATTTCAACTAGGTAGTTATTAAATAGTTAATAACTATTTAATAACTATTCTACCTAGTTAAAAAAAAATACAAACTTGCCTGTAAAATAAAAATAAACCCTAAGATAGCTACAATGTAACTATTCGTTATATTGTAGCTATCTTATGGTTTATTTTACAGGTAAGTATTTAGTTTTAAATAGGAATTATTTAGTTATTAATAGTAGGTTTTATTTCGATTTCTTTTAATTATATTTAAGTTAGGGGGTGTTAGGTTTAGGGTTAGACTTAGGTTTAGGGGTTAATAACTTTAATATAGTGGCAGCGACGTTGGGGGCGGCAGATTAGGGGTTAATAAATGTAGGTAGGTGGCGGCGATGTTAGGGCCGGCAGATTAGGGGTTAATAATATTTAACTAATGTTTGCGAGGCGGGAGTGCAGCATTTTAGGGGTTAATATGTTTATTATAGTGGCGGCGACGTTGGGTTCAGCTGATTAGGGGTTAATATGTGTAGGTATGTGGCGGCGACATTGGGAGCAGCAGAGTAGGGGTTAATAAATATAATGTAGGGTTCGGCGATGTTGAGGGCAGCAGATTAGGGGTTCATAAGTATAATGTAGGTGACGGCGGTGTCCGGAGCGGCAGATTATGGGTTAATAATTATAATGTAGGTGGTGACAATGTCGGGGGCGGCAGATTAGGGGTTAATAAGTGTAAGATTAGGGGTGTTTAGACTCAGGGTTCATGTTAGGCTGTTAGGTGTAGACATAAAATGTATTTCCCCTTGGAATCAATGGTGCTGCGTTAAGGAGTTTTACGCTGCTTTTTTGCAGGTGTTAGACTTTTTTCAGCCGGCTCTCCCCATTGATTCCTATGGGGAAATCGTGCACGAGCACGTTACACCAGCTCACCGCTAACGTAAGCAGCGCTGGTATTGGAGTGCGGTAATGAGCAAAATTTTGCTCAACGTTCACTTCTTTTCTGTTTTTTTAAAAACTCGTAATACCAGCGCTGTCTGTAAGTGAGCATAAACTGCTCGTTAGCACCACACAGCCTCTAACGCAAAACTCATAATCTAGGTGAGTGAACAGTGAATCCTTCAAGTGATTTAAACAGAACACTGTTTCCAATATGGATGGTTTTGGGTGTCTGATAAACTATTTAATGCTGTCTGATAATGGGAAAGGAATTTTCAAGAGGTGAAAACTATTAAAAAAAAAAAAAAAAGATTATTTTCAAGAGGTGAAAACTTAAAAAAAGATTTATAGGCTTTCAATATTCTGTTGTTAACGCTCTTGGGAATGATTTGAATACTAATTAGTAACATGCTTTTTAACTGTCTTTAAGATATCTGTAAAGTGTTGAAAATGGAACCAAGGTTGTATTTTGCATTAACTCAGAGTTTGAAAACGTTTTGGGCCACATTACACGCGAGCAATAAGGGATTTACAGAGTATGTTTACGATTGTCAGGTTTACCACTGGCATTACGAGTTGAAAGTAAATGCAATTGTTTGAGCGCAATCGCTATTTATGATAGAATGATTACAGTGTCCTTAAAAAAAAACAAAAAGTCTCACAAAACACTTTAAAAAATCCATTAGAAATATAGTGGCACTCATAATAACAACATCTAATAAAAATTATATACAAAAAATATTGCACACAAAAGTTATAAAGGCTCAAAGATATGAGGCCTCAGGTGTTAGAAAAAAATAGCTTTAAAATAGAGAAGTGCATTGGAGTCCATTGCAGTTCAGTAGATGAAAACATGTTAAAGGATATTTATGCAATATTCATATTTATAGAGGCTTACTTCGTAGCGAGATCACCTATGAAATGCATTAGGCCACGCCCACCGTCTTTCAAGTGTCTGAAACATACCTGATAGTTGTTTGAGATTGCAATCTGTGAGTTTTTAATTGTTATTTGTAATGAACATCATGTGTTATTTTACTTACTACGCTTAGAGGAGTTGCGCCATCTGTATCTGCTGTACACTACACAGATACCAGCATATCCTTAAGCAATTTGGTATACTTTTTATACTTTTTTGTACCAAAAAAAACATGAGATGTATACTGTATATAAATATTTACTTATGAATAAATAGAACATATTTATTTATGTAAAGAACATTGGAATGGGAAATATTCATATTTTCGTGTCGGGTTAGCGCACATGAGAATATGCAATCGGGTTTGCGCAAGAGTTGGGTGTTTTTTTCCCACTTTTCTTGCTCCATTAACTTCTATGGGTGAGTACGTTAACGCATGCAATATTCTAAGTTAAGCTTTTTTGCGCTCATCGGGTTAGCGCTAGCGAAAACAGTTTACTTTCAACGCATAATACCCGTGCAACCTGATAAGCGCAAAAAGACGAACTTCTAATGCAGTTAGCGCTTGAGCTGGAGTGTTAATTAGCTTGTAATCTGGCCTTTTGTCAGACCTTGAAAACAAGTTTTAATTGACAATGAGCTAAGTTGAAAATTTGGTAATTTTTTCTACGAAGTGCTTAAATGTCATTTCTCATTACTTTCACTTTTAATCCAAGTGTTTTACTCATTTTTCTAGACTATAACAGGGGGAATAAGCCTGCTAGAAAAAGAAACCTCACGATCAGAACAACATATACAGTAAACAAAGCAAACACAAATAGTATATAGCATTTGTATTCAAAGTTTGCTTATGCATTTTTATTATCAAAATAGTAAAGGTAAATTAGGTTGAGAGGAAAGAATTGATTCATCACATGTATCTGAATTTCTAATTATTATTTATGCATTTGTGTTTCTAGTACATTTAATGTATAATTTTTGTATTCATAGCACATTTATTGTATGCATTTTATTACCAAATATTCTATAGCTCAAATATTCTATAGCTCATCCAATAAAATATCACATTTACAATACAACAATATAACATTTTGCAAAAAAAGAAGAAAATGGCAAAAGGGCTAGGCGCTAGACACAAGTGGAGTGCAATCAATAGCTCCAGGTGTTTTATCCTGCACTTGGTCTCTTGGAAACAATACAGCACAATGGATAGCTCAAAATTGTTACCAAAGTATTAACTAGGCCAAAATGGATAGCACAGACAGTGGTATAAGCGCTGAAGCTGACAAGGCTAGCCCAATCATACGGCCCTATTTAAGAACCTCCAGACAGACAAGGTTTGCTTTCCCCAAACTGTCAGCTCGTTCATGTAAAAGTGTCTGCTTATGCATCCAATCAGGCACATGCAGGAGCTGTCAGGTTAGACTAGTATGGGGGGATTTTAATCCCCAGCACAGAGCTTGCATATCGATTAGGAAGCAGAGATCTGATGACCATTGCTTCATAACTATTGGCTGCAGACTCGCTCATGTGAGATTGCACTGAAGATGCTCCAAAGCAGCTCCAAAGTTAAATGGAGCCCATAATGTTAGTATGAATTTCATTGTTTTTCCATTTTTATCAGTAAAGTCAATTAGAGAAATATATGTAGCAGGGTTAGCCTTTAGACATATGTAGTGTGCCTTTTCAGATAATTAGAAAACTATATGAAAGGGGAAAATTAATAATGGAAGTATATTGTTGTTATACTATTACGCATAACTGATCATTTTATATATAAATATCGAGATGTTAACTATCCCTTTAACATTTACTTCCAAAAATGAATGTGCAATGTTAAGGACTTTAACAAAGGTGTTAAAACATTTTCCTATTCCTGGCTGTGATTAGTGTACCTAGAAGACAAAGCATTAAACCCAGTGGCATTTCTAGAGGGGGTGCATAGATATCCATGACAGCCCAGTCATGTCCTTAAAGGGACAATAAAGTCAAACAAACTTTTATGGTTCAGACAGAACATGCAATATTAAAAAAAATATCCAGTTTACTGCAGTTATATTATTGACTTCCTTCTTTTGGTATCCTTTTGATGAAAAGGATACCTAGATAGCAGCAACAACGAACTACTAGGAGCAAGCTGGTGATCGGTGACTGCACATATATTCCTCTTGTCATAGGCTCAGCTATGCTCAGCTAGCTCCCAGTAGTGTATTGATGCACCTTTGACAAAGGATACCAAAAGAATGAAGCAACTTTGATAATAGAATTACAGTTGAAAGTTGTATAAAATTGTTTGCTCTATCTGATTCATGAAAGAAAAATGTAGGGTTTCATGTCTGTTTAACCACCTTCAGCCAATGGGTTACTCAAGCACAGAACATTCTATACATACAAAAAAAAAACATACAAACACATCACACATATTCCAGCAACATAAAAAGTCACTTTGAAGCTTTATATCTTCAGACCTACCACTTAGTTTTTCATCAAATTAAAGGGACATGAAACCTAATTTTTTTTCTTTCATGAATCAGATAGAGAATACCATTTTAAACAACATTCCAATTTACTTCTATTATCTCATTTCCTTCATTCTTTAGGTATCCTTTGTTAAAGAAATAGCAATGCACATGGGTGATCCAATCAAACGAGGCATCTATGTGCAGCAACCAATCAGCAGCTACTGAGCCTATTTAGATATTTTTTTCGACAAAGAATATCACAAGAATGAAGACAATTAGATAATAGAAGAACATTTAAAAGTTGTTTAAAATTGAACGCTCTTTCTAAATCATGAACGAAAATTTTTTAGGTTTTATGTCCCTTTAACTTACTCAATGATAACGTTCTTCATGCAGATTTCACTATGGGGCATATTTATTAAGCTCCGTACGAAGCTTGATGCCCCGTGTTTTCGACGAGCCTTCAGAAGTCTAAAGACCGCTGCTCTATAACCTGTTCGCCTTCTCTGAGGCCACGGACAGAAATCGCCAGAAGTTAACCCAATCTAATACAATCGGGTTGATTGACACCCCCTTCTAGTGGCCGATTGGCCGTGAATCTGCAGGGGGCGGCATTGCACTAGCAGTTCACAGGAACTGCTGGTACAATGATAAATGCAGAGAGCGTATGCTGTCGCCATTTATCGATGTGCAGCGGACATGATACGCAATATCGGATCATGTACGCTCGCACAATCATAAATATGCCCCCAAATCTTTACCTAAAATTCCTCAAATGCATCAGCAGTTGAAAGTTTTAAATTTAAAAGAACAAATTAATATATAGATGGAAGTTTATCAAATGTGGACATACAAAATTGTCTAAAAAACTTAAAGAAACAGTTACATCAAAACTAAACTTTCATGGTTTAGACAGAGCATGCGATTTTAAACAGATTTTACTTTAATTATTAGATTCTCTTGGTATGATTTTTTTTTAAAGAGTAACCTAGGCAGGTAGTCTCTCTCAGTGCGTGTTTGCAGCACACTGATATTACTGATGTAAGCTACACAGAGAAACACACACACGAACGCGCATGCACACATGCACCTACACCCACACGTGCATGCACACATGCACCCACCCACATGCATGCATGCACCATGCACACATGCATGTGCATGCACACATGCACCCATACACACGCATGCATGCACCCGCATGCACGTGCATACACACATGCACCCACACACATACACACACATGCAGACACCTCATGTGCTTACCATCACTTGTGAGTGCATTTTTATGTTGTTTCTTTCTATTCTAGTACAACAAATATGTCAACCAAGAAGGATTTCGTTCCAGGCCTGCACAGCACCACATGGTTCTGATGACCTCATCTCTTGTATCCCAAGCAACTATTTATATTCATCCCAATCCTATACTATCTCCTTTTTTACACTATCCCAACATCTATTTCTGTTGGCTTTCCACTACAGAAATAGAAGGAACGGAAAAGTCAAATGTGCCAGTGACAATCGATGGCAAATTCCTTGGTAAATAAATGTAATACCTTTTATGTTATATCTTTATTTATTTATTTTTATTAGATGATATAAATAGGATGATATTGATTTATTTATATATATATATTTGGAGAGAAGAATTTTGTCTAGAAAATGCAACTCAGAATGACTCAGGATTTACAGTTTACATCAAACAAAATGCTATAAGATGTAAAACCAAAAAACAAAAAAAAACTGTCTAATTAGTTTCTTTTATAGTTATTAAAGCAATTTTCTGTTTCTGAATTAACGTGTTGTGTTTTTTTTCTCTCTAAAGTGGTTATATTAATATAACAAAACAAAAACAATTTTTAACCTTGTAAATGAAGTTTAGTAAATTATGTTTTCTGCACAAGAATGTCTATACCAAGTTTTACCTAACAGCCAATTAGCTTGCACAAATGCTTCATCCTATCAGGTCTTATGAGATGCTTAATAATTGTCATAGAAACAAACTGCTCACAGTTTTTTACATGTGTTATTGTGGTGATATAACCCATAGAAGCAATGTTTCAGCACTATGGAAAACAATACTGGGCACGGAATAAGACTGCAAAGTCTTCTCCAAACAACAAACACATGAATGGATTCCAGCCTTAATTTAAAATAAGTTTTGTTTCTTCTTTACAGGGCTATAGGAACAAACTACAACATTCAGGGCCTACTATAGGTTCTTAGTCATGAATGACTAAGGGCCTATAGAAACACGAAGCAATGTTTTTTGTTCCTATGGACCATGTAAAGAAGAAATAAATGTAATTTTAAATTGGAACCCATTCATGTGTTTGATACAAGCTGTAGATGCAGCAAGGAGTACTTTAGGTGCAGAATTGCTTATACAAGTCTTCAAACAATTTTAGAAGCTGTGGTTGTAAGACTACAGTTTCCTAACCTCTTAGGAAATGATCCTGGACCGATTAGTTGAGGACAAGCCTTGCTCTTGGACAGTTGGTTGCATGACACCATGGTGCAGGCTGCACAAGCATTTAATTGAGCAATGTTAAGTGTGAGCAGTGTGGACAGGTTCCTTATCTGGGAACATTGTAGGCTCACAGCATGATAAATGCCCCCATCTACTATGTTTAAATAATGCAGTCTGTTTAAAATCATTATATCTATTTTATCAGTCTATCCACAAAAGCTTTTTTAATTTTGAAGCTAAAACTGAAGTTAAAGCACAAGTTATTTACATTTCTCTCTGAATATTTCTAACAAATGTTATGTTCAGCCTACTTACCAATACTGCAAAACCCATTTTATATAGCAAAGGTTAGGTATTTAGATTACCTCTATTAATGTCATTTTCATACACATTACCACCTCAAAAATGAATTATACAATTTGAATTGTTACATTAATAGAAATCTCACTTCACTGAGAATTTGGTGTTATGAAATCATTTTGAATAATTGATGTTAAGAGATACCTTGTTTGATTGTGTTCATGCATGAAAACATATTTAAGTTAATGCAAGTTATATATTTGTTAAAAAGGGGACATGTAAAGGGGCAAGATACCCACATTTTGAAGCACATGCAAGTGATGCAGCATAGGTTTAAAAATTGACTAGGAAATATCACCTGAACATTTCTATGTAAAAAAGGAAGATATTTTACCTCTAAGGAACCAGTCAGGATGCTTGTCCCAGGACAAGTTAGGAGTGTTCTTCTGGCATACTTCAGAACAGTCATGTTATATATCAGTTTATAAGTGAAAGTAAATTTTCATTACCCACATTAATGTCATACGTTTATGATCCATGAGCTAACTATCGGCTAGATTACGAGGTCTGCGTTAGCCTTAAAAAGCAGCGTTGAGAGGGTCCCAAAGCTGCTTTTTAACGCCCACTGGTATTATGAGTCTGGCAGGTACAGGTGTACCGCTCACTTTTTTTTCCACGACTCAAGCTTACTGCAAATCCCCTTACGTAAATTGCGTATCCTATCTTTTCAATGGGACTTGCCTAACGCCAGTATTACGAGTCTTGGAAGAAGTGAGCGGTAGACCCTCTCCTGTCAAGACTCCTACCACATTTAAAAGTCAGTAGTTAAGAGTTTTATGGGCTAACGCCGTAACATAAAACTCTTAACTAAAGTGCTAAAAAGTACACTAACACCCATAAACTACCTATTAACCCTAAACCGAGCCCCCCCCCCCACATCAGAAACACTTAAATAAAGTTTTTAAACCGCTAATCCTGCCGACCTGACATCGCCGCCACTTTAATAAATATATTAAACCCTAAACCGCTGCACTCCCGCCTTGCAAACACTAGTTAAATTTTATTAACCCCTAATCTGCCATCCCTAACATTGCCGACACCTACCTACATTTATTAATCCCTAATCTGCCGCCCCCAGATTATATTGTAGCTAGTTTAGGATTTATTTTTACTTTACAGGCAACTTTGTATTTATTTTAACTAGGTCGAATAGTTATTAAATAGTTATTAACTAAATTAGCTAAAATAAATACAAAAGTACCTGTAAAATAAATCCTAACCTGACTTCCGTTTGGGGTGGAGCTCTAAACAGCGTGCTCCCTGTAGTGCGGTGTCTGGACGCCGCTAAAGATTCTCCCCAAGCCACTATCCACCACATAACCCGCTCCTGGTAGCGGGTTTTCATTGTATAGTGGTGTAAATAGCCACTTTGTACTGGCTGGCTGGAAGTCTCTGCCATTGAATGTTGTGTGAAAGGTGGCGATCTGGGATAAACACAATCCCCAGCATTGGGCTGACCTGGAGACAGAATACCGTGGAGAACCCTGATTCTCTTGCTCCCCAACCTGGCTCTGGGAGCGCGGAACTGCTGATCTGATAGCGGTTGCCGGTTGGGGAGGAAAAGAGGTGAGACACCGAGGTCAGCTTCCGGAGGTCCGCACAGGAACCCGGTGCAAAGCTGTTTGGCATGGTCTGGAGGTCCTGTTTACCGGAGGGGCCCGCAACGGATGTATCGCCTCCCATACCGATAAGTATTGGGACATTGAGTTTTCAAGCAGTGGGCTAAAAAGAATACCCTATTGGAAAAGGTTTTTTACTTTCTTTTGTGATCCTAGAAGTTGGTAACATTTCCTAAAACGTATCCTGGCTGTAAACCTTGGCCCCTATCTTGTCTCTGTGTTCAGCACATTCATGAGGTATCTGTCAGTTCGTCTTGTATTACCTCTTTGTTTTGGGCTACATTAATGAATCTTACCATAAAAGAGGAACTGCTAAAAGAAGTAACTAATTTTTTTACGAAAGAACATTTGGGACATTACAGTAACAGCCATTTCCAGCCTGAATACTTTTTGTATAAGGAGAAGCTACTTCATTCAGCAAATTATTGGGAAATATATGCAATAATCATTCTACTCACATGAAGATGTATGGACAGGCTTAATATTCATTAGCAGTTTAATGGACCCAAGTATCTTTGTTAGAGATACCTGCAATTGTTTTAGTACCTGTCTGACATTAAGCATATCTATTGCATATTACTGTTAAATGTTACGTTTAAAAAATTCTCTCATTATGTATATACCTAGAGGATTCTGGTTTTGAAAGCTATATTCAAAGAAGATTTCAATTTTTTTGACTAGAGCTCTATGCATTGAATGTCCACATTACAGGTGCCTGCTAGTGTTGCAAATAAAGTGTCACACCTAGACAAAGTTGTTGTTGAGCTAGATGCTAAATATATTTGCTAAAAGTCTGTGGATGTACTATAGGAACTGTTTTTTTAATAGAAGGTATAATATTGTTTTCCTTTTAGTTGTACTCTAGAAGAATCTTAGAATACCAACTGTACATAATATATTTAAGGTGTGGGGGGGGTTATCTCTCCTTATTTTTTTTTTTTTTCTCTTGACTATTCCTGAAGCTGTAAACAGGCTCTTTTTCACTGAAAATTTCCCTAGATAGGGGTCACTCGATATGTAGATATATGCACATAGACACTTACTGTCACATATGCACATATATACATATATATATAATAAAAAGGAAAAAAAGGGTCAATGATACCCACATACTGGGTTTCTTTTTTCTTTTTTCTCACTTATTTTTGTGTTTTGCTGAGGCACGGCTCTAAAGCTTTTGTTGTTTTATTCTTTGTTATCACTCCCATAAGTCTTCACTTAATCACGGGTTATTCTTTACCTAATTAATGGAAAAATTCGTCACTCAGACGAAAAAAAACTCACCCATAATGCCTGTTAAAGCTAAGGACAAAAAATCTAAATTAAATGATACAAGTCTTGATGCTATATCTAGTGAGTTATCACCCCCCTCTGCAGATGCACAATTATTGATAACAGATTTATCAGCAATATTCTCACCACAGTTTGAGATAATTAAGAAAGAAATTTCCGGTATGGCGTCCGAACTATCATCTCTCTCCACCGAGATCAGGCAGTTCTCTGCCAGACTAGGTGAAGCAGAAGACAGAATTTCGGATCTCGAAGATCGTGCAAACTCCCAAGGAGTAATTATACAAAAGCAAGATACAGAGTATGCAAATGCGCCTGGAGGATCTGGAAGATCGCTCCAGGCGCAATAACATACGGATTGTTGGCCTACCGGAAACCGCAGAATATGGAGATCTATTAAATTTCACCTCTCTAGTATTACCACAGGCCCTAGGAATGTCAGCGGAATACCTCCCTCTGATAATGGAAAGAGCACATAGAGTTGGACCAAAGAGAGTTCAATCTGATAATGCAACTAAAGCTAGAATGTGTATATTCAAGACATTAAAATTCCAAGATAAAATTGAATTGTTGAAACTATTAAAAAGAATGGCCCTATTACATTTAGCAATAGCAAGATTCTACTTTTTCAGGACTTCTCTAGTGAGTCGTCCGCAAAAAGAAAACTAATGGCCCCATACTGTTCACAGTTAATCCACAAAGGATTTAAGGCCCGTATGATCTACACCCGGCCAAGGTTATATTAGAGGATAAGGGCTCTATAATGGTATTCAACGAAGTTGGTCAAATTAAAGAATTTATTGCCTTAAGAATTTCAAGTTAAGATTGTAAAATGATAAATTCCTTAGGGCAATTTTTTTTAGCTCAATTATGATTAAGATCGCCAGTTTGTATATAGAATGGGTGGTTTTTTCCCCTCCCCCCCCAACTATATATTTATTTTTTATTTTTTTATTTTTTTTGCTCTCGTGTTGTTTGGGATTGCTTATTTTTTGTTCTGGTTTATTGTAAATTGGATCTTGTTTGGTCCTGTTTGGTTCCCTCTGCTTGCCCCGTCCCTCCCTCCTCTCCCCCATACTCCCTTCTTGTTTTAAGAAATGTCATAGACATAAACAGGAACAGCTATGTAAAATATTTTTCTCTTTTTTCTTTTAATGACTGAAGTTAATATATTGTCATGGAATGTGGGTGGAATAACCTCCCCAATGAAGCGAAAACTCATAATTAAAACCCTTGCAAAAAAAAAGCCAGATGTCGTGTATATTCAGGAAACCCACCGTAATGATATAGAATGTGCAAAGCTTAAAGTTAAATGGGTTGGCGAGGTTATAGCTGCCTCAAGTACGAATAGGAAATGTGGTGTGGCTTTTCTTTTACATAAAAATTTAGATTATAAAATTCTCCATATTGATAAAGATCCTGAGGCCCGATATATTATACTACAAATTCAGATCAATCAAATTTTATTTATATTGTGTAAGGTATATGGTCCCAATAAGAATGCCAAAAACTTCTGGGAGAAAATAAAGAGGAAGATTTTCCCTTTTACAGGTGAGAACGTGGTAATAGCAGGTGATTTTAACATGACCTTAGTACCGGAATTAGATAGGTTTTGTAACAAAGATGCTAAAGAATATAAAAAATTTGCTAAATATTTCAGGACATTTTGTGCAAAACTTAAGATGATAGATATTTGGAGAACTAAAAATCCTGACTCTTTAATATATACTTGCAAATCTAAGGCTCATAGAAACTTCTCCAGGATTGATCTTTTTCTGGTATCTGAATCTCTATCTATTGTTCAATTGGCTACAGGAATTGAGGACATAATGGTTTCCGACCACGCAATAATCTATCTCACTCTGCCCCCTGTAAGGAATCTCATAGAGAAAACACAATTTTTATTTTTTCCACGATATTTTTTGAATAATCCTAGATTTTCTAACTGGCTTAAACAAAAATGGAGGGATTATTGTACACATAACATTTCATATTTTAATAAGATTGAACCCTTTTGGGAAGCTGCTAAAGCAGTTTTAAGGGGTGATATTAAGAGTTATCTAATATATATTAGTTAAAAAGCCAGGGCCCAAGAAAGTCAGTTATCTAATCAAGTAAGGAACACTTACAGGAATTATGTTGAACACCGTTCCACGGAAAGCTGGGACACAACAGGCCAGAAGAGAAAGAGATAAATTTCTACAACAGAGATCTCAAATGGAAGAGGTCAAAATCAGCATGCAATATAGAGGCCAGTATGGTGATTCAACTAAACACTTAGCAAAATTAATAAAGAATAGGAAGAAGAAGAATTATATTCCAGTCATCAAAGATAATGATATTTCCTATACGGATACCAGAGAAATTAATAGAGTGCTTTTCTCCTATTTTCAGAAATTATACTCCATGTAAACCACCAATAAATATAATCAAGAAAGATTCTGGTCTAAATTCCAGCTACCTCAAATCCAGGAGGACGAGTTGAGATTACTTAACACTCCAATTACAGCAGAGGAAATTGATAAAATGATTAGTAAGATGCGGTTGAATAAAGCACCTGGGCCGGATTGCCTCCCGGTAGAATTTTATAGAATTTTGGCACCAGAAATTATCCCAACTTTAGAAAAATTGTTTAATAACTATTTCCATTCAGACAATGCTATCTCTTCCTATTTCTCTGCTGCTAATATCACATTAATTCTTAAGAAAGGGAAAACCCCTCAAGATCTGGCCTCCTATAGACCTATATCTGTTCTCAACACAGATTATAAAATTTTAATGGCTATTTTAGCAGATAGGTTATCGTCATTCTTAGGTAATCTCGTACATGCTGACCAGACCGGCTTTATTAAAGCAAGGTCCTCAACAAAAAATATTCGTAAAATAGTTACCTTCCTGGACTATTTTTATTATTGAAAACAAAAGGAAGGGGAAAAAACTCTTACAGATGATTATGCTATTCTTTCGCTCGATGCCGAAAAGGCATTTGATGCTATCAGGTGGGAGCATTTATTTAAAGTATTAGAGAAATTTGGTTTTAAGAATCAATTTGCTCACTTTATCCAAAAAAATTACTCAAAATCAATTTCCTTCCTTATTGTTAACCGTTGTCTCTCCCAAAAAAATTATTCTAGAACGGGGAACAAGACAGGGGTGCCCATTGTCGCCCCTGCTGTTCAACCTTGCACTGGAACCCTTGGCGATTCGTTTGAGATCACTTCTTAGAGGAATTAATGTGGGCCCATATACATTAAAAACCCTGCTGTATGCAGATGATTTATTGCTATTTCTAAAAGGCTCTTCCTATTCAATACCGGTAACAGTACAATGCTTGGAAGAGTTCAGCTCGTTTGCTGGTTATAAAGTTAATTTTAATAAAAGCGAGCTTATGTGGATAAACAAGGTTAGAACTAGCTTTTCAAGATCACCCATTCAAACTAGTTGAAGAAATTACCTATTTAGGTATTGTTTTACATAATAATCCAAAAAATTGGTACAGGCTTAATTTCTCACCTCTTCTGCAGAAAATCGAAACTGATCTTGAATTGTGGACATCATTTCGTTTATCACTGCTCGCGTCAATTTGGTCAAGACAATTATCTTCCTTCGGTTACTTTATCCCCTTCAGAATCTTCCCCTTTTCATTCTTAGTAAGGACCTCCGGAAATTATACTCTTGCTGCTCGAAGTTCATTTGGGATAAAAAGAAAGCGCGTATTTCTCTGGATAGATTAATGCAAAAATTTGAAGCTGTAGGTCTTGCGTTCCCTAATTTTAAGTTTTATAATTGGGCCTGTTTAATAAAGACAGCTATAGATTGGATTGCGGAAACTGAGTTAATTTCCTCATTTGAGATGGAGACTTATCTGGTCTCTCCCTATACGCTCAAGGCAATACTACATTGTCCAGTTCAATTACTACCAGGTAAATTATCTGCGCTAATCTCAATAAAGAACATAGTTGTAGCATAGCAGAAATGTTGTACAATGCTCGGTATAGATTTCACATTTTCCCATTTTCTGCCTATGATTGGAAACCCACAATTCTCTCCTGGATGCGATCAAATAGAATTTATAAATTGGGCAGAAAAAGATCTCAAATGCTTTTCTCAATTCTTTACACAGGAAGGGCAGATAATATTATTTGAAACTCTATCCCGGAACTATCAGTTACCCAAATCTAATTTCTTCGCGTATTTACAAGTACGCCACTTTATTAATTCTAGAAAATGGGGAATGGGTGAGATGGCTGCGTGGTCGGATTTCAATTTATGTATACAAAGATTTGTGTCAGGTAATCCATCTATCTCCCTTTTATATGATATTATGCTCTCGAAACAAGCCCAAATTTATATAGATAAGCTAATTATAACGTGGTTGCCCAGCTTTCCTCTATTAGAATCGGGAAAAAATTAAACAAACTATGTTAAATTTAAAAAAATTTGAAATTCCCAGGAGTTGGAGAGAATCACATCTAAAATTAATTAATAATTATTATTTATCCCCAGCACGTTTAGCCAAATTATATCCTGCGAATGACGGAACTTGTCCTCGTTGTAGGAAAACTAAATCAGATACTTTACATATGTTCTGGTTTTGTCCAAAAATTTTACAACTATGGCGTAAGGTAGAATTTTGGTTTAATGTGCACTATAAGACAGCATTAACTCTATCAGTGAATGAGATAGTGTGGTTAATTGATTCTACTAATAGAAACTTCCAAGCAAATACCTTGAACAGTATTATTCTAGCGACTAGACATCAAATTGTGAAAGACTGGAAATCCACTACAGTTCCTAGTCTTTCACAAATTTTGAAACAGATTCAAAATCAAATTATATATGAATCATACCACTTGCAAAATACTACGGAAAATAAAATAAAAATCTTCTTATTTAGATGGCTTCCTGTTATCAAATCTTACACTTTAGCTATACAAAAAAGTATTCTTACTCCATTCTTGTCGTCCTATTCTTTCATGGATTTAGTGGCACTGGATCTTTTTCCACACTCCTGGATAACAAACTATAGGGCGGGGTAGGGGAGGAGGAGAGTCTTGGTCTGAGAGGCCTTTTTTTTTTTTTCCCCCCTCCTTCTTTCCCTGTATGAATGTGGGTCACGGTGGAAGGTTAGGGTTCGGGATAAAAAGATAGAAAATAATTCCAACACCTTGTACCAAATTTGATGCTGGGTTATGCCATTTTTGCTTTGTATGAATAATGTATGACAAAGATATACTCTGTTTAAGTTTTTGTTCTTATAATATTTTTTTTGATACTACTGTTCATCGGACCCTGCGTGGTATATTAAGGTGGAATGTACCTGGTTGTTGGTGATGTAAATAAATAAATATTTGAAAAAAAAAAAAATCCTAACCTAAATTACAATTACACCTAACACTACACTATCAATAAATTAATTTACTAAATTACCTACAATTAACTACAATAAAATAAAATAAACTAAAGTACGAAAAAGCCCACTAAATTACAGAAAAAAATAAAATAATTACAAGAATTTTAAACTAATTACACCTAATCTAATCCCCCTAATAAAATTAAAAAGCCCCCCAAAATAATAAAAATCCCTACCCTATACTAAATTACAAATAGCCCTTAAAATGGCTTTTTGTGGGGCATTGTCCCAAAGTAATCAGCTCTTTTAACTGTAAAAAAAAAATACAATACCCCCCAACATTAAAACCCACAACCCACACACCCAACCCTACTCTAAAACCCACCCAATCCCCCCTTAATAAAACCTAACACTAACCCCTTGAAGATCACCCTACCGTGAGATGTCTTCACCCAGCCGGGGACAAGTGATCCTCCAGAGGGGCAGAAGTCTTCATCCAATCTGGGCAGGAGAGGACCTCCAGATGGGCAGAAGTCTTCATCCAGACGGCATCTTCTATCTTCATCCATCCGGAGCGGAGCGGGTCCATCTTGAAGCCAGCCGACGCAGAGCATCCATCCAGACCGACGACTACACGACGAATGACGGTTCCTTTAAATGACGTCATCCAAGATGGCGTCCCTTGAATTCCAATTGGCTGATAGGATTCTATCAGCCAATCGGAATTAAGGTAGGAAAAATCCTATTGGCTGATGCAATCAGCCAATAGGATTGAAGTTCAATCCTATTGGCTGATCCAATCAGCCAATAGGATTGAGCTTGCATTCTATTGACTGTTCCAATCAGCCAATAGAATGCAAGCTCAATCCTATTGGCTGATTGCATCAGTCAATAGGATTTTTCCTACCTTAATTCCGATTCTGATAGAATCCTATCAGCCAATCGGAATTCAAGGGGCGCCATCTTGGAGGACATCATTTAAAGGAACCGTCATTCATCATGTAGTCATCGGTCTGGATGGATGCTTCGTGTTGGCTGGCTTCAAGATGGACCCGCTCCGCTCCGAATGGATGAAGATAGAAGATGCCGTCTGGATAAAGACTTCTGCCCATCTGGAGGTCCTCTTCTGCCTGGATCGGATGAAGACTTCTGCCCCTCTGGAGGACCACTTGTACCCAGCTGGGTGAAGACGTCTCACGGTAGGGTGATCTTCAAGGGGGTAGTGTTAGGTTTTATTAAGGGGGGATTGGGTGGGTTTTAGGGTAGGGTTGGGTGTGTGGGTGGTGGATTTTAATGTTGGGGGGTAATGTATTTTTTTTTACAGGTAAAAGAGCTGATTACTTTGGGGCAATGCCCCACAAAAAGCCCTTTTAAGGGCTATTTGTAATTTAGTATAGGGTAGGGGTTTTTATTATTTTGAGGGGCTTTTTTATTTTATTAGAGGGATTAGATTAGGTGCAATTAGTTTAAAATTCTTGTAATTATTATTTATTTATTTTTAATTTAGTGTTTGTTTTTTTCGTACTATAGTTTATTTAATTTAATTGTAATTAATTGTAATTAATTTAGTTAATTTATTTAATGATAGTGTAGTGTTAGGTGTAATTGTAACTTAGGTTAGGGTTTATTTTACAGGTAAATTTGTACTTATTTTAACTAGGAAGTTATTAAATAGTTAATAACTAGTTAATAACTGTTGTACCTAGTTAAAATAAATACAAAGTTGCCTGCAAAATAAAAATAAACCTTAAACTAGATACAATGTAACTATTAGTTATATTGTAGCTAGCTAAGGGTTTATTTTATAGGTAAGTATTTAGTTTTAAATAGGAATAATTTATTTAATTGTAGTAATTTTATTTAGATTATTTTAAATTATATTTAAGTTAGGTGGGGTTAGGGTTAGGGTTAGACTTAGATTTAGGGGTTAATAAGTGTAGTTAGGTGGTGGCGACATTGGGGGCAGCAGAGTAGGGGTTAATAAATAAAAAGTAGGTGTCGGCGATGTTGGGGGCATAGATTAGGGGTTCATATGGATAATGTAGGTGGCGGCGGTGTCCTGAGCAGCAGATTAGGGGTTAATAATATTATGCAGGTGTCAGTGATGGCAGATTAGGGGTTAATAAGTGTAATATTACGGGTGTTTAGACTCGGGGTTCATGTTAGGGTGTTAGGTGTAGACATAACTTTTGTTTCCCCATAGGAATCAATGGGGCTGCGTTAGAAGCTGAACGCTACTTTTTTGCAGGTGTTAGTTTTTTTTCCAGCTGATTCTGCCCCATTGATTCCTATGGGGAAATCGTGCACGATCACGTTTTGCCAGCTCACCGCTACCGTAAGCAACGCTGGTATTAAGGTGAGATGTGGAGCAAAATTTTGCTCTACGCTCACTTTTTTGTGGCTAACGCCGGGTTTAAAAAAACCTGTAATACCAGCATTGTCTTAAAGGGACAGTAAACCTTAAAAATAATGTTATATAATTCTGCACATAGTGCAGAATTATATAACATTATTTAGGCGCTATAGCCATAAAAGCATTTTTTACCGTTTAATTTGCTAAAATACGGCACTTTTACAGACCCGCTCTCTGCTCTCTGCTGAGCGGGTCTGTTATTTTTAGTCAGCGCATCGGGCCAGCTGTATAGTCACAGCCCGGCCCGACCGCGCCATAGCACTAAGTGCAGCTCGCTCCTGTTACAGGAGCGAGCTGCACTTAGTCTTATGGCGCGGTCGGGCCGGGCTGTGACTATACAGCTGGCCCGATGCGCTGACTAAAAATAACAGACCCGCTCAGCAGAGAGCAGAGAGCGGGTCTGTAAAAGTGCCGTATTTTAGCAAATTAAACGGTAAAAAATGCTTTTATGGCTATAGCGCCTAAATAATGTTATATAATTCTGCACTATGTGCAGAATTATATAACATTATTTTTAAGGTTTACTGTCCCTTTAAGTGAGCGGTGAGAAAAAACTGCTCGTTAGCAACGCACCCCTGTTACCGCAAAACTCGTAATCTCGGTGATTAGTAGCTAACTTAAAAAAAATATATATATATTATTTATAAGTTATCTCTAAACTAAATTGCATACCTGTTTCCGTTTTTACTCCACCCACCCTATCACTTCCGTATTTCTCTCCATTACACGTAAGACCGGTCTCACCCGCTCTTACGTGTTCATTTGTGCGCATTCTCATCCGTCTTCGTATATTGCGCATGAGCATAAAACCTTGCAGCTTGGATACATACACGCGCATATGATGCGGGCGCAACATTCAGGAGACACGCATGCGTATTTCAAGTAGTGGGCGTTAATGTTGTCTGTTGGGACGCCAGTGAGGGACCAATAGAAACGGTCTAAAGGCTATTCGTCATCCAAAAACAAAATAAATAGACAGCCAGAATTACAACGATAGGAGCACTAGTTGTAAAAGGTACTTCAAAAAGATTTAATATGTAGATTTCACAAAAATGATGAATTAAACTCAGACTTATTTTTATTTTACTTGCAAAAACTGTGTGGCTTTAAGTCACAGTTTACTTTTACTTTAAGTAAATTCTATGAAATCTCATGAGATTTCAGTGAAATATCATAAGATCACAGCTAAGGCAAATAATTACCTCAGCACTGCTGATGCTGATTGCCTATTAGTGTTTTTTTGGGGGGAGGGTTCCAACTTGCAGCTGGACAGCAGCTGAAGTATAGCTGTTTACTCAGCACTTACTCTGGTGAGCTGAAGAAAATGTGAGGTAAAATATCTTCCTTTTTTTAAAATAGAGATGCTCAGGTAATATTTCCATGTATGCTTTTTACAGTTATGCTCCATCACTTTCAAGTAATTTAGCATTAAAGTATTATGTCCCTTTAAGCAACACAATTGCACTACAGAATTCTCATCATCCAAAATACAGTAGTCAGCTATACTACTTATAACAGGACTTTAGCCTTTATGAATTTTGCACTATCAACCAATTTTTAACAATGAGTTTTAATGAATATATCCATCCTTAGTGTAGACTTAAAATATTTATAAAAACAATTGGAATTTTATTGGCTCTTAAAATGACATCACATGTTACAGAAGATGCGTGATCCTCTCCTTCCTTCAAAATGGGGAAAATATAGAATTACAGGCAAGAAAATATTTTTGTGAATATTTTTTTCAGAAAATAAGCTTTGAACCCTTATTTTGAAGTGATTTTAGTGCAGCCATTGTTGCCACAACCTGCTTCAACTTCAAATAACTCACCTCATGACCCCGCTTATTACTCCTTCGCTTAGAATGTTTATGGAACAAATATGTGTTTCTGACAAATGAAAATTGTTATGCAAGAAAAATATTTCAAACTTTTTTTTTATGATAAGACATTGGAACTGCTTTCATAAACATTCTCTGCAATTACATAATAAAAGGGATACGATCGACACTCAGCTTGCAAAGAAAAAACCTTAAAGGGACATGAAACCCAACATTTTGTTTCTTGCATAATTCAGATGGAGCAAACAACTTTTTAATGTACTTCTATAATCAAATTTGCTACATTATTTTTGTATCCCTTATTGAAGGAGCAGCAATCTACTACTGGGAGATAGCTAAACACATCTGTTGAGCCAATGACAAAAGGAAATTAAGTGCAGCCTCCAATCAGCTTCTAGCTCCGAGTAGTGCATTGCAGCTCTTGAGCCTACCGAGATATTATTTTCAGCAAAGGATGCCAACAGAACAAATGATATCTCATAACAAAAGTAAATTGGGAAATTGTTTTAAATTATAAGCTCTGCTTGTAATTAGTTTATTTTATTTTTTTTAAAATACATTTTTATTGAGGTTCTTTTCAAAACAAACAATTATTAAAAAAAGAGAATAAATTGTTACAGAGTAAACTGCCAAAACAAGATCATATAGGCATAGAAAACAATTAAATGACAAATTACCCAGTAGATATAAGCATTAAACTCTGCTCAAACACTACACCTACTATAAGATAGAAGCGGCCATATGTAGACCGTAAAGATGTTGTAAAATAATATAAAGCAGGTAAGCAGTGACGTGACAAGGCCACTCGTGGACCTCTACTGGAGAACCTCTATTTTATGTCTTTTTAAAGCTGTAATTAGGATATATCTTAATAAGGCTTACAAGAAAGAAGTTTCAAGGAATAACAAAAGTTGAAATATGTAAACAACAGGGTAAGTTTAGAATATTTGGTACAAGCTAGATGAAAAGTGTGTAACAATATATTCTACGCCTGTGGTAAAATCTGTGAAGTATATATTAGTGCGCTGGGTAAATTAACTGGTTGTAGGATACGGTATAGACTAGAGAACCGTGTTTTTAAGTCACCCAAACTAGGTGGTATATTATTGTTGGGGGGGGGGAGGAGGTGGTTATATAGAGTGTGGTATAGAGACAGGATAACTTAGATTACAGTAGCTCAAAAGTGGGACGAGCTTGAGTATTGCTTTCAAGAGCATAAGGGTTACCAAGGGAATGATACAAGAGGGTGTGGCTTCCTGCTAGGCCTCTGTCCAGTTTGACCCGTTAGAGCTTGAAGAACTGAATCTTTTGTTTAAACATGGCTTAAGCAGGGTTCTATATGTAGGGGCACCACAAGGAAAAGTAGCAATGTGGGTCTAGCCCTCTTAAGTGACATTGCAAATGTTCCAAAACAATATGCACATTAGTAAATTATTGGGTCTGCACCAAACATCCCACATTAGATATAGAAAGCAGGTTGAAGTCTTAGCCGAGCCGTCCCAGCCGCAGACGGCACAGCAAGACCTATTTTAGTGAGCAGGTATGAGGACTACATAAGTATTGCCAATGCAGTACATTGAACAGCAAAGTCAGCTAAGTGTGAAGTATGGGGGTTCAAAAAAGTGAAGGAGGGCAGTCTGGGAAGCCACAATTGCATGATAAATATATAAATATTTAGACACAGCAAAAGCTCAGCTAAGAGATAGCAGAGAAGTTAGCTAACTGAGATTAAAGATCACACACAAATTGCTCATTAGAGTGACAAGCTTGCTATAGTATTATGCTGCTGCTAAAGGCCCAACATACATGAGATATATCAAATAAAGGAGTTGGAGATACAAAGGTAAATTAGAGATTTATCAAGCATTTATACATGTGTTAATCAGCAGCATCGCCAGCCAGCATCATTATTATTGTCCATATATGTCAGAACAACCAGGGTTGCATTAGCATACATCTATGAGGGTTTAATATCGGCATGATAATATCTAAAATAAATTAAGCTGTTGTCTCTCGTTTGCTGAAGGGAGCCCTGGTGCTTCAACAAAACTGTGGGGACAACTCCAGATACAGTGGCCTGAAAGTTAAAATTTTTTGGGAAGTAAGTTGGGAAGGCAAGCTAAATTCAACCTGTTCCAGAGCATGGAGTCACTGCGGCAAGCCTCTGGGGTCCCACTGATGATGCAGCCGATCTAGATAGGGAATGTCGAGTGGCAAAGAGGCTGATAGAGAGCATCGAATCTGAGTAGCCAAACCACATAGATCCCAGCACATTTGTGATTCAGAGGATTTGAGTGCATCCAGCCTCACACGGTGGTCTCTGGGCAATCTATGGAACTTAAAGGAGCTCCGGTGAGGTGGCTGGTAGCCAGGAGCCGATCGTAGTTCCCGCTCCCATATCCAAGCTCTAGCGCACTGAAGCATGACTGTCAGTGGCGTTGTGCCCAGATTCTTATGAGGGACATCCAACTGCGAGCGCTGTAGGTCGGTAACTGACGACCGTTCCCCTTTAGGAATAGCAGCCTCTCTTACCGCTACCATGTCACAGCATAACGAGTTGAGTGGCAGTCTTGGTGTTAGAGATGGAGGCTGCCAGGGATCCGCTGCACCCTCCATACCGCCACACTCATCCTTGCAAATAGTTAAGGCAGTTGAAAAGGTGGCATGAGTAGTAAGAGAAGTAAAAGCCTCAGCCTCCACTGCATCGCACTGCAACAAGATGTGTCCCAATCCTGATGGCAAAGATGGCGGCTGCCGGGGATCCGTTATGCCTTCTGTGTTATCACAGTCCTTCTCGCAAGCATTTAGGGCAAATGGAGAGGCAGCATGATTAGTGAGAGAAGTAAAAGCCTCATCCACTTCATCTAGAAGAACATCGTTATGATGTTTTAGCATGTCCATTATCTGCCTCAACAAAACCACGGCCATATTTTTCATATGAACACCATAAATCCGTGAAGGCTAGAAAGCATGGGTTGCAAACAGTTCCCCAAAGGAAATATAAAGCCAGATCACTTTGTAGGTTCCAAAATAGGTTCAAGATGGGAGAATCAGATATGAAATTCTTTAAAGTCTTTAGATATATCAGGAGCTTTGAGAGTATGCGTCTTGTCTCTGTGATAGTTGGCTCCTCCCCCCTGCTTGTAATTAGTTTAATTTTGACCTCACTAACCCTTTAATTTTGCGTTCTGTCAGATAATGCCCCCTAAAGGTACAATCTATTTTAGTTCACAAATGAGAAGATTCCTGATGTAAATGAGTCTGGTCGCATCGCACAGACAATCCATCCTGAACATACCACACATTCTCTTTTGAAAAGGTATTTGTATAGGTAATTATCCATATATAATGTAACATATATGGGACACTGCTTAAAAGTGCCGCAGTTACATGAAAACTAATTTGGTTTGTAACTAGACAACATAAATAGTGGGTGTTTTTTTGCATATGACGTAGGATAAATGACTGGAAACTGACATTCATTTAGGTAATCAGAATAATTTATTGAAGATATTTACAAAATTAAGGAAGGTAGATAATTAGACTGAAAGGTAAGTAGAAACATGTAAAAAAAATAATAGTTTACAGACACAGCTTTGGTGAAATAAACATCAGTTTACATAACAGTAATTTGTTATTAAACAGTTAGCAAAGGAAATCAAACATTTGGCCATAAAACCTAATAACCCTGAGGGCTATGTCCAACATAGGCATTAACATGAGGTATATTAAAAGAACATGAAACCCAAACATTTTCTTTCATTATTTAGATACAGAGGCTAACTTTCCAATTGACTTCTATTATCTTATTTACTTTGTTCTTTTGTATCCTTTGTTGAAACGCATACCTAGGTAGGCACAAGAGCTATTGCTCTCTGCTGACTGGTGGCTGCACATATATGCTTGATGTCTTTGAGTTATCTATGTGTTCAGCTATCTCCCAGTAGTGCAAACCCTAGATGTTCACTCCTAATCTGGCCCAACATATTTTGGGCTAGATTACAAGTGGAGCACTAAATATCCAGTGCCCGCAAACGGGGAAATTACAAGAGTCTGGTTATTGCTACCGCAAGTTCGCGGTAGCAATTAGAACTTTTAAAATGAACCAAAGATCTGATCTCTGGTTCATTTTATAAATCTGCCCCAAAAATACTGTTGAGTGTATTTTATTAAAAAATAAAGATGGCAGCATCTTTATTTTTTAATACAATTACTGCACTAGACAGTATTTTGGGGTCTACAGTTGGTGCGAGTGGGGTGTTAGAAAAAAAAAAAAAAACGGTACTGAAAAGTGCATTTACATTGTGGTCTATGGGAACTGTGTGTTCCCTATAAATGTATATTTATATATGCTTACAGGGAGTGCAGAATTATTAGGCAAGTTGTATTTTTGAGGATTAATTTTATTATTGAACAACAACCATGTTCTCAATGAACCCAAAAAACTCATTAATATCAAAGCTGAATAGTTTTGGAAGTAGTTTTTAGTTTGTTTTTAGTTATAGCTATTTTAGGGGGATATCTGTGTGTGCAGGTGACTATTACTGTGCATAATTATTAGGCAACTTAACAAAAAACAAATATATACCCATTTCAATTATTTATTTTTACCAGTGAAACCAATATAACATCTCAACATTCCCAAATATACATTTCTGACATTCAAAAACAAAACAAAAACAAATCAGTGACAAATATAGCCACCTTTCTTTGCAAGGACACTCAAAAGCCTGCCATCCATGGATTCTGTCAGTGTTTTGATCTGTTCACCATCAACATTACGTGCAGCAGCAACCACAGCCTCCCAGACACTGTTCAGAGAGGTGTACTGTTTTCCCTCCTTGTAAATCTCACATTTGATGATGGACCACAGGTTCTCAATGGGGTTCAGATCAGGTGAACAAGGAGGCCATGTCATTAGATTTTCTTCTTTTATACCCTTTCTTGCCAGCCACGCTGTGGAGTACTTGGACGCGTGTGATGGAGCATTGTCCTGCATGAAAATCATGTTTTTCTTGAAGGATGCAGACTTCTTCCTGTACCACTGCTTGAAGAAGGTGTCTTCCAGAAACTGGCAGTAGGACTGGGAGTTGAGCTTGACTCCATCCTCAACCCGAAAAGGCCCCACAAGCTCATCTTTGATGATACCAGCTCAAACCAGTACTCCACCTCCACCTTGCTGGCGTCTGAGTCGGACTGGAGCTCTCTGCCCTTTACCAATCCAGCCACGGGCCTATCCATCTGGCCCATCAAGACTCACTCTCATTTCATCAGTCCATAAAACCTTAGAAAAATCAGTCTTGAGATATTTCTTGGCCCAGTCTTGACGTTTCAGCTTGTGTGTTTTGTTCAGTGGTGGTCGTTTTCAGCCTTTCCTACCTTGGCCATGTCTCTGAGTATTGCACACTTTGTGCTTTTGGGCACTCCAGTGATGTTGCAGCTCTGAAATATGGCCAAACTGGTGGCAAGTGGCATCTTGGCAGCTGCACGCTTGACTTTTCTCAGTTCATGGGCAGTTATTTTGCGCCTTGGTTTTTCCGCACGCTTCTTGCGACCCTGTTGACTATTTTGAATGAAACGCTTGATTGTTCGATGATCACGCTTCCGAAGCTTTGCAATTTTAAGAGTGCTGCATCCCTCTGCAAGATATCTCACTATTTTTGACTTTTCTGAGCCTGTCAAGTCCTTCTTTTGACCCATTTTGCCAAAGGAAAGGAAGTTGCCTAATAATTATGCACACCTGATATAGGGTGTTGATGTCATTAGACCACACCCCTTCTCATTACAGAGATGCACATCACCTAATATGCTTAATTGGTAGTAGGCTTTCGAGCCTATACAGCTTGGAGTAAGACAACATGCATAAAGAGGATGATGTGGTCAAAATATTAATTTGCCTAATAATTCTGCACACAGTGTATAATTATTAGGCAACTTCCTTTCCTTTGGCAAAATGGGTCAAAAGAAGGACTTGACAGGCTCAGAAAAGTCAAAAATAGTGAGATATCTTGCAGAGGGATACAGCACTCTTAAAATTGCAAAGCTTCTGAAGCGTGATCATCGAACAATCAAGCGTTTCATTCAAAATAGTCAACAGGGTCCCAAGAAGCATGTGGAAAAACCAAGGCGCAAAATAACTGCCCATGAACTGAGAAAAGTCAAGCGTGCAGCTGCCAAGATGTCACTTGCCACCAGTTTGGCCATATTTCAGAGCTGCAACATCACTGGAGTGCCCAAAAGCACAAGGTGTGCAATACTCAGAGACATGGCCAAGGTAAGAAAGGCTGAAAGACGACCACCACTGAACAAGACACACAAGCTGAAACGTCAAGACTGGGCCAAGAAATATCTCAAGACTGATTTTTCTAAGCTTTTATGGACTGATGAAATGAGAGTGAGTCTTGATGGGCCAGATGGATGGGCCCGTGGCTGGATTGGTAAAGGGCAGAGAGCTCCAGTCCGACTCAGACGCCAGCAAGGTGGAGGTGGAGTACTGGTTTGGGCTGGTATCATCAAAGATGAGCTTGTGGGGCCTTTTCGGGTTGAGGATGGAGTCAAGCTCAACTCCCAGTCCTACTGCCAGTTTCTGGAAGACACCTTCTTCAAGCAGTGGTACAGGAAGAAGTCTGCATCCTTCAAGAAAAACATGATTTTCATGCAGGACAATGCTCCATCACACGTGTCCAAGTACTCCACAGCGTGGCTGGCAAGAAAGGGTATAAAAGAAGAAAATCTAATGACATGGCCTCCTTGTTCACCTGATCTGAACCCCATTGAGAACCTGTGGTCCATCATCAAATGTGAGATTTACAAGGAGGGAAAACAGTACACCTCTCTGAACAGTGTCTGGGAGGCTGTGGTTGCTGCTGCACACAATGTTGATGGTGAACAGATCAAAACACTGACAGAATCCATGGATGGCAGGCTTTTGAGTGTCCTTGCAAAGAAAGGTGGCTATATTGGTCACTGATTTGTTTTTGTTTTGTTTTGGAATGTCAGAAATGTATATTTGTGAATGTTGAGATGTTATATTGGTTTCACTGGTAAAAATAAATAATTGAAATGGGTATATATTTGTTTTTTGTTAAGTTGCCTAATAATTATGCACAGTAATAGTCACCTGCACACACAGATATCCCCCTAAAATAGCTATAACTAAAAACAAACTAAAAACTACTTCCAAAAATATTCAGCTTTGATATTAATGAGTTTTTTGGGTTCATTGAGAACATGGTTGTTGTTCAATAATAAAATTAATCCTCAAAAATACTTGCCTAATAATTCTGCACTCCCTGTATACATATATATTTATGTGTTAATATGTGAATATGCACATATTAACACAAATCTATATGTATATAATCATATAAATATATATTTAAAGGGACACTGAACCCAATTTTTTTTCTTTCGTGATTCAGATAGAGCATGCCATTTTAAACAACTTTGTAATTTACTCCTATTATTAATTTTTCTTTATTCTCTTGGTATCTTTATTTGAAATGCAAGAATGTAAGTTTAGATGTCGACCCATTTTTGGTGAACAACCTGGGTTGTCCTTGCTGATTGGTGGATGAATTTATCTACCAATAAAACAGTGCTGTCCAGAGTTCTGAACCAATAAAAAAAGCTTAGATGTCTTATTTTTCAAATAAAGATAGCAAGAGAACAAAGAAAAATTGATAATAGGAGTAAATTAGAAAGTTGTTTAAAATTGCATGCTTTATCTGAATCACAAAAGAAAAAAATTGGGTTCAGTGTCCCTTTAAACATGCTGCCACTGATGCGCTACTTACCCCCTTTGCTGCGCTGAAGTTGGAGCCTATGAAAGCACGCTCTCATGAGGTCGCATTTGTATTGCTGACAGCTTGTTATACCAGTGCATATTAGCGTGCGCTGGTATTACAAAGTGGAGCGCAAATATTGCTTTTATGAAATCGATATTTAGCGCTCCACTTGTAATTTAGCCCTTTATGTGTAGTAAAAAACCCATATTCATATATATATTATTAAATCATTTGTTTTGTCCGCCTTTTTCATATAACTTAACTCTGAGAACTGTAAATGCAGACTTCAGACAAAACAAACCTAACCCTAACATAATTGTGCCTAAATGGCCTCAGCAGAGGTAATAAGGTAATTGCAAAACAAGCAACTTACAACACAATCTCAGCTGCTAAACTTGTACCAGTATCTCAATGTGTGTTTTATTGTGTTAAACATGTTCTTTGAAGTTTTATATGAGTTTATATTTTATATTATTTGATTTGAGATAAACATGTTTGAAGTACTATTGGTAGGTAATTTCCTGTGTTGGAATTACACAGCTGCACTTCTCAATTAATAATGATTATATGGGGACCATTCATGTGTAAAAGACTTTGAGCAAAATGGGGTTAACAACTTACCTTCTTTATATAGAACTAGGCGATAAGCCTGCCCAGAGGGCAGTATAGTTTTTTTAATTTTAGGTTTGCAGAAGCATTTGCAGGAAATTAAAATCCACACAGGGCAAGCAATGTGGACCACCTTCTGAATACTTACCTATTTAAAATTACAGAAAAAAATAAACAAAATGATCAAAAATAAAAAAATAAACCTAATCTAATACCCCTATAAAAATACCCCCCAAAATAAAAACACCCCCTAATCTAACAATAAACTACCAATAGCCCTTAAAAGGGCATTTTGTAGGGCATTGCCTTAAATTAAACAGCTCTTTTACCTACAAAAATTACAAAGTACCCACTAAAACTACCCCCCACCCACACAACCCCCCAAAATAAAAAACCTAAGTGTAAAAAAACCTAAGGTACCCATTGCCCCTAAAGGGCATTGTCCTTAAAAGGGCAATCAGCTCTTTTGCTGCCCATTAAAAAACAAACAAAACCCTAATCTAAAAAAAACACCCCAAAAAAAACAAGTCTAACCCCGAAATAGGCACTCACAATTCCTGAAGTCCGGCGGTGAAGGTCTTCTTCCTGGCGGCTCCATCTTCATCCAGCATGGGGACATCTTCTATCTTCATCTGGAGCGAAGGCGGCACGGAGCAGAGATGACCATGGAGCAGAGGTGGCCGTGGAGCAAGAACGGCGACCGTGGAGCAAGAGCGGCGGCCGTGCAGACACCCAGCGTGGAGGATCCTCTTCATGCGATCACCGCCGCACACTGAAGATTGAATGCAAGGACCCCATTTAGGTACCTTGCATTCCTTTTGGCTGAAATTTTGAAATCAGCCAATAGGATGAGAGCTACTGAAATCGTATTGGCTGTTCAAATCAGCCAATATGATTTCAGTTGCTCTCATCCTATTGGCTGATTTCAAAATTTCAGCCAATAGAAATGCAAGGTACCCCAATTTAAATGGGGTACCTTGCATTCAATCTTCAGTGTGTGGCGACGATAGCATGAAGAGGAAACTCCATGCTGGTCCTGCTCCCCAGCTGCCGGTTCTACTCCGCCGCCACGGGTCCTGCTCCGCGATCCCCAATCCTGCTCCGCGGCTATCTCCACTCTGCGCCGCCTTCACTCCGGATGAAGATAGAAGATGTCCCCGCGCTGGATGAAGATGGAGCCGCCTTGAAGAAGACCTTCACTGCCGGACTTCAGGAACTGTGAGTACCTATTTCAGGGTTAGACTTAGGTTTTATTTTTATTTTTTTGTGTGGGTACATTTTTCAAATTAGGGATTTTTTTTTAATGGGCAGCAAAAGAGCTGATTGTCCTTTTAAGGGCAATGCCCATACAAATGCCACTTTGGGACGATGGGGAGCTTAGATTTTTTTAGACTTAGGTTATTTATTGACGGGTTGTGTGGGTGGGGGGGTTTACTTTTAGGTGGTAATTGGTACTTTATTTAGGTAAAATAGCTGATCACTTTAGGGCAATGCCCTACAAAAGGCCCTTTTAAGGGATATTGGTAGTTTAGTGTTAGTGGGGTTTTTTTATAGATTAGTTTTTTTTTAATTTAATGGGCAGCAAAAGAGCTGATTGCCCTTCTAAGGGCAGAGCCCATACAAATGCCCCTTTTGGGGCAATGGGTAACTTAGGTTTTTTTAAACTTAGTTTTTTTATTTTTGGGGGGTTAGTTGTGTGGGGGATTTAACTTTTACGGGTACTTTGTAATTTTTTTAGGTAAAACAGCTGTTTAACTTAGGGCAATGCCCTACAAAAGGCCCTTTACGGACTATTGGTAGTTTAGTTTAGATAAGGGGGTGTTTTATTTTTGTTTGTTTTTTATTTTCGTAGGGATTAGGTTTATTTTTTTATAGGGGTATTAGTTTAGGTTTTAAAAAAAAATATTTTGGATAATTACATTTATTTTTTTCTGTAATTTTAGATTTTTTTTTTTTTTTTTTTTTTAGTGTTTGTTTTTTGTATTGTTATTTTTTTAAAATTTTTGTAACATTAGTTTTTTTTAAATTTAATCTTAAATCTTGTAAAAAAAATTAATTTGATTTAATTGGGGTTAATTTATGGGGTTTAGGTTAGGGGGCTTAGTGATTAGATTATTTTTTTTGCGTTGTGGAGGTTTTTGCAGTTTAGGGGTTAATAGTGTAATTAGGTAGTTTGTGTTGTGGGGGTTGGCGTTTAGGGGTTAATATTTTAATTATGATATTGCAGATTAGAGGTTAATTACTTTATTATTTTTCAATGTGGGGGTTGGCGGTTTAGAGGTACATTTTGTGCATGCGTTAGGTGTTTGTTAATATTTCTTGCAAGCGGTTAGGTGTTTTTTTTTGTTAATACCTTTTGCAGGCGGTTAGGCTTTTTTTTTATTAATACTTTGTGCGGGTCATTAGGTGTTTTTTTGTTAATACTTCATGCTGGCATTTATGTTTTTTTTGTTAATACTTCGTGCGGGCAGGTAGGTTTTTTGTTATCATTTTGTGCGGGTGGTTAGGTTTTTGTTTTTATTTTGTGCGGGCGTTTATGTTTTTTGTTAATACTTTGTTCGGGCGGTTAGATTTTTTGTTATTATTTCGATTCTCAAAAACTTACTGGCATGGAGATAAATCATCAGCTTATTTTACTGAACCCTATATGCAACTGTCTCTCCTTCACGTACAGAAAAATACAATCTGTTAATGAGAAACATAGTTCTCAAAGAAAAAAAATACCTTTAGAGCATTTCCTAAGGGGCCTTGCAGGACTGATGAGGCTTCTTACAGCTTCTCGCCATACCAGAGAGCTTTAGATATCCGGCCTGATATTCAATACCTCGCCGCTCAAGCAAGATATTCTAAGAAGTCTCATCGGTACTGTGAGGTCCTTAAAAAAAATGTAGAAACACACATTTTATCTTGAGAAATGTTTATGTTGCTATGGTGTATTCTTTATGTGAAACAGAGACTACTACATTACAATTCAAGGTTTAAAAAAACCCCAAAGATGTTATGTGATTTCTCTCCATTCCGGAAAGGTTTTGTATACCAGGCCCTAAGGAGATCGTCTGTTAAAGGAACGGTCTACGATAGAATTTTTATTGTTTTAAAAGATAGATAATCCCTTTATTACCCGTTCCCCAGTTTTGCACAGAAAACATGGTTATATTAATACAATTTTTATCTCTGTGATTGCCATATATCTAAGCCTCTGCTGACATCCCCCTGATCACATGACTTTTTATTTATTATCTAGTGCCTTGTTGAGTACTGTGTTGTGCTAACTCCTAGATAACTCCTCGGACGTGAACACCATGTTATCTATATGGCCCACATGAACTAGCAGTCTTCTGCTGTGAAAAGCAAATAAAAAACATATGATAAGAAGCTGTCTCTAGTGGCTTAGAAACAGACAGAAATTTAGAGGTTTAAATGTTTTAAAGTATATGAATATAACAATGTTGGTATTGCAAAGCTGGGGAATGGGTAGTAAAGGCAATATCTATCTTTTTAAACAATAACAAGTTTAGTGTAGACTGTCCCTTTAATAAATATAGTAGACATCTAAAATTCAACGTTTGCTAGTTTTGCCAAGCATATTGGATCTAGGTCACTGTTTGTTAGTTTCTAGTCTAGCTGTTAAGCCTTACATATATCTAGCTGACAGGTTCCCCTTTCAGTCATATATTATTTTTAAATACAATTTTTCTTTACTATGAAGAAAGCGTAAGATTTTCTTTTAAATGTCCTTTATTCTGTGAAATTAAAAATAATATTTTCTTATTAATTCCAATTGTGTTTTTAGATGTTCATTATGTTTTATTTTCAAGAGAAAAAAACACTCTTTAATTGCATGAAAATATTTATTTAAACTTACAGCAAAGCCGTGCCTTCTAATGTGGTTTGACGTACTGGATACACTTTAGGCGTTCATCTGAAATCCACATGAATTAAGACAAAATATGGTTACCTTAGTAACAATTTTAAATATGCTATGTTACACACATACCAATGAAAGTACAAAAGCGTTTGAACATTTATGTAAAAACAAATAAATAATAAATCATTATATAAAATGTAGCATTGTCCACTAGTCTTTAACAGAATGTTATTTTCTGCAAAAATCAGCTGTTTTTATTTACATTAATAATAATTACTATTTCTCAAATGTGATTTGTATGCAGCAAAATACTGTAGTTATAGGAATCTGCTATTCTTCTGTTAATGACGTCTTTAATCCTTTCTGTAACTCACAACAACGTACGGAAGGATCCTATACTACTGAGAAGCTTAGTTGCTGCATCTGATTACATTTTTATCAAACTGTTATTTGCAGGAGTAGATTGTGGAGCAAAAAAACTCAACTGTGTCATAAAACACCATTGTGAATACCATCATCTATCTCATATTTTAAAACCTGAAACCACTTACAATCTTACATTTTTTAAGGAATAAGACATTTTCAGAAGTGATGGAAGAATGTACTGGCCTATTAGTTAAATGAACATTCAATATTCCATTTTTGCAAATGAATGTTAACCTTTACAAAATTTCATGTAACGTTTTAATATAAAGTGTAAAATTCAAATATTCAAATGCTATTATTCAAATGCTGATTTTCATAGATTTCCTTTTACATTTATGTGGATATGTTTTTAAATGTAATATGTGAATTCTTCTTTTAAATATTCTAATGTTTCATTCAGTATTTGGATGTTACACTAGAAATGGGTGATAACGTTGGTACTTTTATTAAAAATAACAAATGTTGACCACATTTGTTGTAAGTGGCTATGTTTGCAGAACATTTGACATTCATTGCAGGTAGTACATTTCTCTTTTTGTCAAAAGTAAAATGATGTAAATGCATGTAATCGTATACTGAACATGCACAGTTCACTAGCCTATCTATATGCAGAAAATACATGTGTTCTAGACTGCTTGCTAATGTATATTAGGCAAAATAACATAATCAAAGACAGTTGTTTGAGCAGGTAGAGGGGAAGGGGGTAGGCAGACAGTGGTGTTGTCAGGAGAACCAGGGGAGGCAAGGGGGCACTAGCCCCCTCAGCATATTGACTGTCCCCCATTTGCCACCCAAGCTATGATAATCCATTGTTTTACTGCCGAGAGCCCCTGAGCTCCACCCAACCCCACCATGAAAAATCCAGACCTCCCACAACATGTCCAACCAATGAAATGCCTGGTCCATACCTCATTTTAAAGTCCCACTGGTGGGCATCTGGTAAGTGTCCCCAATATTTAATTTCTGGAGATACTAGTGCAGGCAAACGATAGCAGAAAGCTCGCTTTTTAAAATGTGAGGAAATTTAATATGAATTTGAATGTTGTAAAGCTCAACAATATATTCAAAAGTCTGATCTGCCACCCTATTTTGTAGGTTGTTCATTTTTTCAGTAGCAAAAGTATTTTCCTTGAAGTCTTCATGCATTAATTACTTAACAGGAACTTTATCTTTATCAGCCACTTTTCCCTCCTTTAGATCCCCCCCTTATTTAGCTAATCAACCAGTTCACCCAGTCATATTTAATTGGTGAAATGTGTGCAATGAATCATTTCCTTAACATTTTGTGTAAACATATAACATAAAAATGCATTACTACAATTATAAACAATCTTTCTGCTACGAAGATTGAATATGTTTCATAGTTTAGTGTGATTTGTATACTATTTTTTTAAAACTATTTTAACAGTTTACAGAAACTATAAAGTGATTGTGATTTTTAAAATAAAACAAAGCTGAAATGTTTAGATATGATGTGCAAAAAAATGCCATAAAAATATAGATTTTAAAAAGGACTAGGGTCTGTGCGAGGTGTCAATGTTAATGTCATTCAAAAACTATCTAATTTAGGGTTAGTTTACATTCAATTTGTAAACGTTATGAACTTGTAGTTACAACAAACATTCGGCTAGATTACAAGTTTTGCGTTTTGGTTCGGTTCGGCTATACCGCTGACAAATTGACCATTGCACGTGGAATGGCCAGTAACACATATTACGAGTCGCGGCAGTATAGCTATACCGCAAGCATTTTAGCCTGAAATGCAACCCTCCATTCCACACTCAAAAAATTAATTACAGGTTGTGCGGTCTGGCTAAAATGCTTGTGTTACATGCTATACCAACATGAGCCATTCTGCAATCTTTTCACAAAACTCATAAATAAAATGTTACAAAGTACACTAACATCCATAAACTACCTATTAACCCCTAAACCTCCACCCTCCCGCATCGCAAATATTATATTAAATTTATTAACCCCTAATCTGCCACCCACCCATATTGCTGACAGAAGAATGAACCTATTAACCCCTAAACCGCCAGCCCCCACATCGCCAACACTATAATAAAGGATTAATCCCTAAACCTCCAGCCCCCCACATCATAACTAATAAACTAAACCTATTAACCCCTAAACCTCCAGCCCCCCATATCGTAACAAATAAACTAAACCTATTAACCCCCAAATCTCCGGCCCCCACTTTGCAAAACACTAAATTAAACTATTATACCCTAAACCTAACATCCCCCTAACTTTAAAATAAAAGTTACTATATAACTATCTTAAAATAAATAAAAACTTACCTGTGAAATAAAAAAAAACTAAGATTAAATTATAAATTAACCTAACATAACTATTCTAATAACATTAAAAAGCTACCAATTAAAAATCCTAAATGATTAAAAAAACTAACACTACGAAAAAAAAAAAAAAATACAAATTTAAATAAACTATCAATAGCCCTTAAAAGGGCCTTTTGTATGGCATTGCCCTAAGTTAAACAGCTCTTTTACCTACAAAAAATTACAAAGTCCCCCCCTAAAAGTAAAACCCTCCACCCAACCAACCCCCCAAAATAAAAAAAACTAAATCTAAAAAAAATCTAAACTACCCATTGCCTGGGGCATTTGTGTGGGCATTACCCTTAAAAGGGCATTCAGCTCTTTTACTGCCCTTAAAAAGGTATTCAGAACTTTTACTGCCTAAAGCTCTAATCTAAAAAAAAAAAACACCACAAAAAATGAAAAAAACTTGTAATGGCAGCACTATGGAAAGTGCGATACCGCTCATTTTATTGTGTTATTTACGCATCCAGTATAGCGCAAAACTAATAATCTAGGTGATTGTCATTAAAGTCTATGCCAATTGTTATTACTAGTTCACAAAGTTTACAATTGGTATATATACTAGCTCTGAGATTTCTCCAAATTTGACTTTATGTTTAGCTGGCTGTTAAGATAACATGATCTGTGGATTCAAAAAGATGTATTTACTTTATTTGCTAGCCTAATTATGGATTTTGTATTCAGCCTCCCTTGAAGCTGAAATTGAAAGGAGATGAAAAGCAATAGATTTGCACATTGAGTCCATTGAACAGTTTCAGCCATATGTTGTAAATGGAATCACTTTTTTAATTGCTCTTCTAGGTATAAAGGGTCAAAATGTAGTTTATATTTAGTATTACAAAATGTGAAACATAATTATAACATGTAAAACACATTTATTGAATACTGTTAAATGAATATTTCTGAATTATTTGACTGTAACATTTTATGTTAAAGGTACCAATAAAAATTAATATAAATACCGTAAATGCTAAAATATTATATGAGAAAGTAATACAGAATTCATAATTATGAAATCATAAGATATTGTTTAAAAACATGAAGAAAGTTATTGTTACTAAAATTGATGTTATAGCCCATGAATTAGTTTAAATATACTAGCTTGCAGCTGAGTTGATCACAGGTGAAGGTAGAATGGCTTAACGTTGCAAGCAACATACTCTGGGACGCTAGTTTTGTTCTAAAAACTCAGCTCTATATTTACACCAACAATATAAATCTGGCCTTTGAAAACAGTTTATTGCACCATGTTAATGGACATTAAAGTAATTTTAGGGGTCAGAAATATTTTCATGCATAAAAAATGTTTTTGCATTTCATGTATTGGCCCATCTCCATTATGGTATTCAACTATGGCCTGATATAAATGAGCTCCTACACATATCAATCAATCACTGTGCATTATGTGGGAGGATGGCCAGGGTTCTCTGAAATTAGTGGAAAAATGCAATTTTCAGATTTATATTACAGGAAAAGCAAGCAAAATAAATAATGAAAGTGCATTGCAAAGTTGATCGATTATGCAAACTAAAATTTCCATTTTAATGTCCCATTAAAACTGTGTGAAATGCCAATCAAAGAGTCTGGAATAAATCACCTATGCAAGCAACTAAATATTTGTAATACAAATCAGGCTAATATTTTCTATTCTTTTTATTTTTTAAAATACGTAAAATCCCCTTTTAAACTAATTTTAGAACTGTTTTTAAACAAAATTAGTCGGTATACAGAACTTCTATTGCTGCTAAGGATTCTGGGTAACAAGAATAAAAATAAAACACACGGCAGACCTTTTATATTATTCACTAATAGCAAGCTGCACTAAAACTATGGGAATTATAAATGTATGATATACAGTATATATATAATAAAACAAACGTGTTTCTGTTTTGATTTGTTTCTAGTGTTGCCATGGAGGATTTTATAGTTAGGTATAATAGTTGCTATGCAAAGTTAATGTTTGTATATGGTTCAGATGTATTTTTGGTGTATGTGAAATATTCAGTGTGTCTAAGTTAAATGTGGGAATCCCATACTTTCACTACACATCACAGGCAGAGCTCTGGGCCATATTAGGTATGTGTAGTCATAAAACTTTCAGTGCTTCAGAGCAAAGCCAGAAGCCTTTGAGTGAATTACATTGGCAGATATAATAGGCAATTGCTCTTAGAGTAGATTAATATTCTTCAAGCAAAGAACACTTATTCAGTACACTGTGAAGTTGTCTCCCTTGCTAAGAAAAATGACAGCTCTTTGCAGAAAAAAAGTCTGGTTAAGATACAACTATAGAAAGTTTTGCAAAATAGTAATTATAAATATTATCAGTTATTCATAAAGCAATGCCATCATCTATAGTGTGAAAAGGGGTAAAAAAATATGCAATACTTTTACATAAGCTTAGATAAGATACAAATCTTGTGAAACTAATGTCTTGCTGAAGAAATTTGCAGCAACATTGCTATTAAAATAATGTGGAATTCAAAAACATTTAAAGCGTGGAGAAATCAATAACGCTGCTTCTATCTCACAACCATAAATTTCCCACAGCATAGAAGATTTCCACTGTCAAAGAAAAACCATTGAAAACAAAACAAAAAGCTAACCCCTCCAAAAGAATCTATATAAAAATATAAAAAGGCCATTCTAACATATGCACAAATAAACTAGAAAAAAGGTAAAAAATAAAAAAGAGACAACTTAAATATAATGAGACAACTACGAGTTGACATTGTGTCTTTATAAATCCAGCTTGCTGAGTCACTGTTTAGCTACAGAATCTTAGCAATGCTTTGAAAATGCCCAGGAACACCCCAGAATGTGAATGATGAGCTCCCCTTTTACATTGACAAAATAAACAAAATTAATTCCTTTCCAGCAAAAGTACCTTAAAGTGAATTTCAATTTTGATGCTAAAGTACCCGGTTTTTAAAAATTTGATTAAAAACAGGGGCACTTTAATTCATCAAAATTTACATTTCACTCCTGTGGAGAAAAAAAAACTTTCCTTTTAATCTTCACAGCAGCTCCAGTTTCCTCCGCCCATCACAAAGACTCTTCCTGGGTCTAAAATGAGGAATCTGGCTTCCTCCAATCACAGCGTTGAATCAGACACAGAATTTTTCATTGTTCTAATCTAAACCGCAGTTCCCCCGACATCGCGGACACTAACTAAAACTATTAATCCCTAAACTGCCATTGCCAAACATTGCCAAAACTAACTAAACCTATTAACCCCTAAACCCAAGTTCCCTGACATTGCCGACACAAACGAAACCTATTAACCCCTAAACCGCAGTTCCCAAACATCTCTGACACAAACTAAACCTATTAAATCCCTAAACCGCAGTTCCCAAACATCGCTGACACTAACTTAACCTATTAAACCCTAAACCGCTGTTCCCAAACATTGCCGACACTAACTAAACCTATTAACCCCTAAACTGCAGTACAGCCACTTCGCCAGCACTAACTAAACCTATTAACCCCTAAAACGCCGCCCCCACATCACAACAACCTAAATTAAACTTTATTAACCCCTAAACCAAACTCCTCCTAACTTTAGCATAATTAAATAAGACCTAAAATAAAGTTACAATTATTAGCTAACTACCTATTTAAAAATAAATACAAACTTTCCTGTGAAATAAAAATAAAACCTAACTGCTAGATTACGAGTTGTGCGTTAGGGTAAAAAAGCAGTGTTAAGAGGTCCTAACGCTGCTTTTTTACGCCCGCTGGTATTACGAGTCTTGAAGGTTTAGGGGCACCGCACACTTCTTTGGCCTTACCACAAAACGACTTACGTAAACTTTGTAAAGTCTTTTTTCTATGGGACTTCCATAGCGCCGGTATTACGAGTCTGTCCTGGAAGGTCAAAAAGTGAGCGGTACACCTTACCCCGTCAAGAGTCCTAACGCATTTAAAAGTCAGTAGTTATGAGTTTTATGGTACAACGCCGTAACATAAAACTCATAACTAAAGTGCTAAAAAGTACACTAACACCCATAAACTACCTATTAACCCCTAAACCGAGGTCCTTCCGCATCGCAAACACTATAAGAAAAATTGTAACCCCTAATCTGCCGCTCCGGACACCGCCGCCACCTACATTATATTTATTAACCCCTAATCTGCCGACCCCAAAGTCGCTGCCACCTACCTACACTTATTAACGCCTTATCTGCCGCCCCCAACGTCGCCGCCACTATAATAAACATATTAACCCCTAAACCGCCGCACTCCCGCCTCGCAAACATTAGTTAAACATTATTAACCCCTAATCTGCCGTCCCTAAAATCGCCGCCACCTACCTACATTTATTAACCCCTAATCTGCCGCCCCCAACGTCGCCGCCACTATATTAATGTTATTAACCCCTAAACTTAAGTCTAACCCTAAACCTAACACCCACTAACTTAAATATAATTTAAATAAATCTAAATAAATATTACTATCATTAACTAAATTATTCCTATTTAAAACTAAATACTTACCTCTAATATAAACCCTAAGCTAGCTACAATATAACTAATAGTTACATTGTAGCTATCTTAGGGTTTATTTTTATTTTACAGGCAAGTTTGTATTTATTTTAACTAGGTAGAATAGTTATTAAATAGTTATTAACTATTTAATAACAACCTAGCTAAAATAAATACAAAAGTACCTGTAAAATAAAACCTAACCTAAGTTACAATAACACCTACACACTATAATTAAATAAATTAACTAAATTAAATACAATTAAATAAATTAAATTAAATTAGCTAAAGTACAAAAATTACAGAAAATAATAAACAAATTACAGAAATTTAAACTAATTACACCTAATCTAATAGCCCTATTAAAATAAAGAAGCCCCCCAAAAATAAAAAATAAACCCTCGCCTAAACTAAACTACCAATAGCCCTTAAAAGGGCCTTTTGCCCCAAAGTAAATCAGCTCTTTTACCTGTAAAAAATAATACAAACAACCCCCCAACAGCAAAACCCACAACCCACACAACCAACCCCCCAAATAAAATACTATCTAAAAAAAACTAAGCTCCCCATTGCCCTGAAAAGGGCAGTTAGCTCTTTTGCCGCCCAAACCCTAATCTAAAAAATAAAACCCACCCAATACACCCTTAAAAAAAACTAACACCAATCCCCTGAAGATCGACTTACCAGGAGAAGTCTTCATCCAAGCCAGGCCGAAGTTCTCAACGAAGCCAGGAGAAGTCTTCATCCAAGCCGGACGAAGTGGTCCTCCAGATGGGCAGAAGTGGTCCTCCAGACAGGCAGAAGTTTTCATCCAGATGACATCTTCTATCTTCATCCATCCGGCGTGGAGCGGCTCCATCTTCAAGACACCCGACACTGAGCATCCTCTTCTTCAGACGACTTAAACAGAATGAAGGTACCTTTAAGTGCATCAGCCAATATGATTTTTTTCTACCTTAATTCTGATTGGCTGATAGAATTCTATCAGCCAATCGGAATCTAAGGGACGCCATCTTGGATGACGTCCCTTAAAGGTACCTTCATTCTGTTTTAGTCATCAGAAGAAGAGGATGCTCCGTCTTGAAGATGGAGCCGCTCTGCTCCACGCCGGATGGATGAAGATAGAAGATGCCGTCTGGATGAAGACTTCTGCCCGTCTGGAGGACCACTTTTGCCTGGCTTGGATGAAGACTTCTGCCCGTCTGGAGGTCCACTTCACCCGGCTTGGATGAAGACTTCTCCCAGCTTCATTGAGGACTTCGCCCCGACTTGGATGAAGGCTTCTCCCGGTAAGTCGATCTTCAGGGGATAAGTGTTAGGTTTTTTTAAGGGTATATTGGGTGGGTTTTATTTTTTAGATTAGGGTTTGGGTGGCAAAAGAGCTAACTGCCCTTTTAAGGGCAATGCCCATCCAAATGCCCTTTTCAGGGCAATGGGGAGCTTAGGTTTTTTTTAGATAATATTTTATTTGGGGGGTTGGTTGTGTGGGTGGTGGTTTTTACTGTTGGGGGTTATTTGTATTTTTTTTTACAGGTAAAAGAGCTAATTACTTTGGGGCAATGTCCCGCAAAAGGCCCTTTTAAGGGCTATTGGTAGTTTAGTTTAGGCTAGTTTTTTTATTTGGGGGGGGCTTTTTTTAATAGGGCTATTAGATTAGGTGCAATTAGTTTAAATTTTCTGTAATTTGTTTATTATTTTCTGTAATTTAGTGTTTTTTTGTACTTTAGATAATTTTATTTAATTTAGGTAATTGTATTTAATTTAGTTAATTTATTTAATTATAGTGTAGTGTTAGGTGTTAGTGTAATTTAGGTTAGGTTTTATTTTACAGGTACTTTTGTATTTATTTTAGCTAGGTAGTTATTAAATAGTTAATAACAATTTAATAACTATACCTAGTTAAAATAAACTTGCCTGTAAAATAAAAATAAACCCTAAGATAGCTACAATGTAACTATTAGTTATATTGTAGCTAGCTTAGGGTTTATTTTATAGGTAAGTATTTAGTTTTAAATAGGAATAATTTAGTTAATGATAGTAATATTTATTTAGATTTATTTAAATTATTTTTAAGTTAGTAGGTGTTAGGTTTAGGGTTAGATTTAGGTTTAGGGATTAATACATTTAGTATAGTGGCGGCAACGTTGGGGGCGGCAGATTAGGGGTTAATAAATGTAGGTAGGTGGCGGCGATGTTAGGGATGGCAGATTAGGGGTTAATAATATTTAACTAATGTTTGCGAGGCGCGAGTGCGGCGGTTTAGGGGTTAATATGTTTATTATTGTGGCAATGACGTTGGGGGCTGCAGATTAGGGGTTAATAAGTGTAGGTAGGTGGCAGAGACATTGGGGGTGGCAGATTAGGGGTTATTAAATATAATGTAGGTGGTGGCGATGTTTCGGGCAGCATATTAGGAGTTAATACATATAATGTAGGTGGTGGCGGTGTCCAGAGTGGCAGATTAGGGGTTAATAATATAATGCAGGTGTCAGCGATGTCAGAGACAGCAGATTAGGGGTTAATAAGTGTAAGATTAGGGGTGTTTAGACTCGGGGTTCATGTTAGAGTGTTAGGTGTAGACATAACTTTTATTTCCCCATAGGAATCAATGGGGCTGCGTTAAGGAGTTTTACGCTGTTTTTTTGCAGGTGTTAGACTTTTTTCAGCCGGCTCTCCCCGTTGATTCCTATGGGGAAATCGTGCACGAGCACGTTACACCAGCTCACCACTGACTTAAGCAGAGCTGGTATTGGAGTGCGGTAATGAGCAAAATTTTGCTCAATGCTCACTTCTTGCCTTTTAACAACGGGTTTCTGAAAACTCGTAATACCAGCGCTGCAGGTAAGTGAGCGGTGAGAGAAAACTGCTCGTTAGCACCGCATAGCCTCTAACGCAAAACTCGTAATCTAGGTGTAAATTAGCTACGATATAACTATTTACTAACTACCTAGTTAAAATAAATACAAACTTACCTGTGAAATAAAAATATAACCTAAGCTTACACTAAAATCTAACATTACAAAAATAAAAAACCTAACATAACAAAAAAAATAAAACTACAATTGCAAAAAATAATAAACACTACAATTACAAAAAATAAAAAAAACTACCATTGCACAAAATAACAAACAAAATTATCCAAAACAATAAAAATTATTCCTATTCTAATACCCCGTTTAACCCCCCCAAAAAAACACCAAAATAAAAAACCTAATATAATAAACTACCAAGGGCCCTTAAAAGGGCCTTTTGTAGGGCATTGCCCTAAAGTTAACAGCTCTTTTGCAAAAAAATAAAAACAAACACCCCCTAACATTACAATCCCCCACCCCCCAAACCCACACAATAAAAAAACCTAACTAAAAAAACCTATATCTACCCATTGCCATGAAAAGGGCATTTGTACGGGCATTGCCCTTAAAAGGGCATTTAGCTCTTTTACTGAAAAACAAAAAAAACTAACACTAACCCCAAAATCGGTACTCACAGTTGCTGAAGTTTGGCGAAAGATCTTCATCCCAGCGGCTCCATCTTCATCCAGGTGTCTCCATCTTCATCCATCGCGAGACCGGCATTTTCTTCATCCCTGCTGCGGTGGGGCGGTTAATGCGGGAAGGTCCATCAGCCAATAGGAATAAGAGCTGCTGATTTTAATTTTTCAGCCAATAGGAATGCAACAGTACCCCAATATAAAAGGGGTACCTTACATTGAGTCCTCATTGTGCGGCGGACGATTGCATGAAGAGGACCTCCACGTCGGACCGATGGACCTCTGCCTGGACCTCCTGCAGGTGTCGGCGATGTCAGGGGCGGCAGATTAGGGGTTAATAAGTGTAAGATTAGAGGTGTTTAGACTCGGGGTCCATGTTAGGGTGTTAGGTGTAGACATAACTTTTATTTCCCCATAGGAATCAATGGGGCTGCATTAAGGAGTTTTACGCTGCTTTTTTGCAGGTGTTAGACTTTTTTCAGCCGGCTCTTCCCGTTGATTCCTATGGGGAAATTGTGCTCGAGCACGTTACACCAGCTCACCGCTGACTTAAGCAGCGCTGGTATTGGAGTGCGGTAATGAGCAAAATTTTGCTCAATGCTCGCTTCTTGCCTTTTAACAACGGGTTTCTGAAAACTCGTAATACCAGCGCTGCAGGTAAGTGAGCGGTGAGGGAAAACTGCTTGTTAGCACCGCATAGCCTCTAACGCAAAACTCGTAATCTAGGTGTAAGTTAGCTACAATATAACTATTTACTAACTACCTAGTTAAAATAAATACAAACTTACCTGTGAAATAAAAATAAAACCTAAGCTTACACTAAAATCTAACATTACAAAAATAAAAAACTTAACATTACAAAAAATAAAACTACAATTGCAAAAAATAATAAACACTACAATTACAAAAAATAAAAAAACTACCATTACACAAAATAACAAACAAAATTATCCAAAACAATAAAAATTATTCCTATTCTAATACCCCGTTTAACCCCCCCAAAAAAACACCAAAATAAAAAATCTAATCTATAATAAACTACCAAGGGCCCTTAAAAGGGCCTTTTGTAGGGCATTGCCCTAAAGTTAACAGCTCTTTTGCAAAAAAATAAAAACAAACACCCCCTAACATTACAATCCCCCACCCCCCAAACCCACAAAATAAAAAAAACCTAACTAAAAAAAACCTAATCTACCCATTGCCATGAAAAGGGCATTTGTATGGGCATTGCCCTTAAAAGGGCATTCAGCTCTTTTACTGAAAAACAAAAAAAAAAACTAACACTATCCCCAAAATCGGTACTCAGAGTTGCTGAAGTTTGGCAAAAGATCTTCATCCCAGCGGCTCCATCTTCATCCAGGCGGCTCCATCTTCATCCATCGAGAGACCGGCATTTTCTTCATCCCTGCGGCAGTGGAGTGGTTGATGCGCGGAGGTCCATCAGCCAATAGGAATTAGAGCTGCTTAAATCCTATTGGCTGTTTAAATCAGACAATAGGATTTAAGCAGCTCTAATTCCTATTGGCTGATTTTAATTTTTCAGCCAATAGGAATGCAACAGTACCCCAATATAAAAGGGGTACCTTACATTGAGTCCTCATTGTGCGGCGGACAATTGCATGAAGAGGACCTCCACATCGGACCGATGGACCTCTGCCTGGACCTCCGGTTCCGCGCATCGAACGATCCGCCTCCGCAGGGATGAGAAGATGCCTGTCCCGCGATGGATGAAGATGCAGCCCCCTGGATGAAGATGCTTTGCCGCTGGGATGAAGATCTTTCGCCGGAATTCAGCAACTGTATCGATTTTGGGGTTAGTGTTAGGGTTTTTTCTTTGTTTTTTGGGGGTGTTTTTTTTTTTAGATTAGGGCTTTTAATGGACCGAAACAGAGAGCTGAATGCCATTTTCAGGGCAATGGGTAGATTAGTTTTTTTAGTCAGATTTTTTTTTTAATTTTATGGGTTTGGTGGGTGGGGGTTTCTAATGTTAGGGGTGTTTGTTTTTATTTTTTTGCAAAAGAGCTGTTTAATATTATGACAATGCCTTACAAAAGAACCCTTTAAGGGCTTTTGGTAGTTTATTATAGATAAGGGTTTTTTATTTTGGGGTATTTTTTTTTTTAAAATGGGGTATTAGAATAGGAATACTTTTTATTGTTTTGGATAATTTTGTTTTTTATTTTTTGTAATGGGATTTTTTTTTATTTTTGGGGTGTTTTTTTTTTAGATTAGGCATTGTTTATTTTTAATGGGCCGACAAAGAGCTGCATGCCCTTTTAAGGGCAATGCCAATACCAATGCCCTTTTCCGGTCAATGGGTAGATTAGGGTTATTTTTATTTTGTGGGTTTGGGGGGGTGGGGGTTTGTAATGTTAGGGGGTGTTTGTTTTTATTTTTTGCAAAAGAGCTGTTAACTTTAGGGAAATGCCCTAAAAAATGCCCTTTTAAGGGCCCTTGGTAGTTTATTATAGATTAGGGTTATTTTTATTTCACAGGTAAGATGTATTTATTTTTTAATAGGTAGTTAGTTAATAATTGTTATTTTAATTTAGGTTTATTTTAATTATGTTAAAGTTAGGGTGTGTTAGGTTTAGGGGTTAATATAGTTTAATTTAGGTTGTTGCAATGTGGGGGGGGGCGGTGATTTAAGGGTTAATAGGTTTAGTTAGTGTCGGTGATGTTTGGGAACTGCGGTTTAGGGGTTAATAGGTTTAGTTAGTAAAAGACAAAACAGAACAACACATAGCACTGCCCTTTCTGATCCTAGGTATAAGAAAAATAAATATAAATAATGATAAATATAATAATGATAATAAATTCCTCCCTATCCCCTCACAGCTACTCCTCTCCCTCTCTGCTACCCTTACCCCTATACTAACACACATTTTCAACCTCTCCCTCAGCACCGGTATATTTCCCTCATCGCTGAAACATGCACTGGTCTCACCTATCCTCAAAAAACCTTCCCTTGATCCTACCTCCCAATCCAACTACCGCCCTATTTCCCTCCTCCCTCTTGCCTCAAAGCTTCTAGAAAAACTAGTATATGCACGCCTATCCCATTTCCTTACGTTAAACTCCCTTCTTGACCCACTGCATTCTGGATTTCATCCCCATCACTCCACAGAGACAGCTATTGTTAAGGTTACCAACGACCTACTTACAGCAAAATCAAAAGGCCATTTCTCTCTGCTTATCCTCCTTGATCTGTCCGCAGCCTTTGACACTGTTGACCACCCTCTTTTGTTCCAAACCCTACAATCCTCCGGCATCTGTGACACAGCCCTTTCGTGGCTCTCTTCCTACCTGTCAAACCGTACCTTTAGTGTAGTCTTCTCTGGGGCCTCCTCTGCCCGTCACCACTTTCTGTCGAAGTACCGCAAGGCTCTGTCCTCGGTCCCCTTCTCTTCTCAATCTACACATCATCACTAGGTTCCCTAATAAAGTCCCACGGTTTCTAATATCATTTGTATGCCGAAAACACCCAAATCTACTTCTCTGCACTAGACCTATCTCCTTCCTTGCTAACCCGTGTCCCTAACTGTCTTTCTCACATCTCTTCCTGGATGTCCTCTCACTACCTCAAGCTAAATCTCTCCAAAACTGAGCTCCTCATTTTCCCCCTTCTTCCAAAATCACCATCCCCAATCTTTCTATAACTGTTGACAACTCTATCATTACCCCTACCCCGCATGCCCAATGTCTCTGGGTCACATTTGACTCAGATCTTTCTTTCACTCCTCACATTCAGTCCTTGGCTAAAGCCTGCTGCTTCCACCTTAAAAACATCTCTAAAATTAGACACTTCCTTACACAAGACACAACTAAGATTTTAATCCACTCTCTCATTCTTTCCTGCCCCGATTACTGCAACTCTGTCCTCTCTGGTCTCCCCACCTGCCGCCTAGCTCCTTTACAATCCATAATGAATGCCTCTGCCAGATTCATCTTCTTTACATGTCGCTCTTCATCTGCTGCCCCTCTCTGCCAATCCCTTCACTGGCTTCCTCTTGCCTCTAGGATCAAACACAAAATTCTCACTCTGACATACAAAGCCCTCAACTGCACTGCTCCCCCCTATATCTCAGACCTTGTCTCCAGATACTCTCCCTCCCATCCCCTTCACTCTGCTCATGACCTCCTACTCTGCTCCTCTCTGGTTACCTCATTGCACTCCCATTTACAGGACTTCTCCAGACTGGCTCCCATATTGTAGAACTCTCTGCCTCTCTCCACAAGACTCTCCCCTAATTTTGAAAGCTTCAAGTGCTCCTTAAAGACTCTATTGTTGAGGGATGCATACAACCTATGCAACCTTACTTTATACCAGTTCCACTCCTTCATTGCTATCCCCTGAACCCCCCTAGCATGTAAGCTTAAGAGTCCAGCTGTTTGTTAATCACCTTCTAAAGAGCTAACTACAACAGTGCAACTCTTGGCAGGGCCCTCTACCCATTTGATCCCTATAATTGTTTTGTTGTACTCCCCCTTTGTTTATAGTGCTGCGGAATCTGTTGGCGCTCTACAAATAACCGATAATAATAATAATTCCTGAATATATGTACCAATAATCATGAACAAAGATAATATACTTAAATGCTTACACATTTAGAAATGGACACATACGAAAGAATACAGAATAATCAAAAAGTATAATGATCATAAAATGTTGTGCAAACCATAAAACAATATCGTCCTTATTAGGCATGGATTGAAGAGGATTCAAAGTCCTTGAGGGTTTGCAGAAAAAAACTGATATTTTTGTGTGTGCTGGAACCTAAAATAGTTTAGTCCCCTTTTTGGAATGGTGTTTCCAAAATCCAGTATATTTGCTGCTTCTCTTTATAGATGATCCGATCACCATCTGATGTGAGCAAACTAAAGAAAAAAGAATAAGAGAAGCGCAACACAGATCTAAGCGCAGATTAAAACACATTTTAATAATAGCCCCAAGCGTATATAAGGCTACTCGCAAAATATGAGTTAAAAACAGGTACATCAATGTTAATTCATAAGCAGTGATAGATGCAGGGTTACACATCAATGGCTTCTCAGTGTCCTGACTGGAACTTGAATCATATACATAAATAAATAAACAGTCCACAAAGCCGGCTTCACCGAATGATTCTCAATGTGAATAGTAGACCAGGCTAGGTTGTTTAGGCGGTGCAAAGTCCCGTGCAATACCCTCGACTAGAATAACACCTTAAATCTAGTCCAAGGTGTCGGAGCCTCACAGGGATAAAGGATATGGGGGTGAAGTTCTTTCTCGACATACGATTCATTCCTAAGTCACTGGAACTTTTTCAAGAGTAAAGAAACTCACCTGGTCCCTTACCTTTTATACTGGATCCGGAAACGCCGACCAGTCAGTGTTCTCAGACTGGATAGCAGAGAGGCCAATAAGCTTGTATTGTAACAAATGTGGCTATATCAATGTAGCCAATTTAAAATGTATTTGAGCTGGCATCTGCAGTCTATGATGACAGAATTTTTTTTTTTTTTTGTTTAAATAATTTTTATTGAGGTACATAGTGATATGACATACAAAATAAAAAAGAAAGGAAAGAACAATATCGTACAATATGCTTAATTGCAACGTAACACACAGTGAGTTCCAATTCTAAAGTACTAATAATCAGTGGTATGTCATATATAGAGTCCCAAGACTTAGCAAACCTCATACATTTTTACTTTTAGGTAGTACCACGCTTCTTCATTAATGAGACAACAATAAAACGTACTATAAACATACATGTCAAAGTGGACATCAATAACAAGCATATAATGAGAAACCGAAAGACTCAACATATACATTACATATGACAAAAAAAAAAAGAACTATGATTATTTTTGCGGTATATACGAGGATAAACCGCGCAAAAAGTCACTGGTAAACAAACTTACCAGAGATCTATAATAACTTTTGGTGAATAATGATCTATAGGAAAATAACTCAAAAACTTCAAAGAATAGTTCAAGATGTAACCCAGTCACTGAGTAATTAGGTGGGCAAATGGTGAGTGAATGGAGGAATGAGTTTGTAAGTAACTGGGTAAGTAACTGAGTAGATAAGGGGAAGACTAGACCAATTGTGTTCCGTTACTTTAAAGTGTGATGAGTAACATATAGCATTGAAGGAACACAATATACGTGAATATATGGTTGAGGGATGAGTGGATGAATAAGGTGAAGACAGATGGTTAAGCAAGTGGGTAAGTGGAAAGATGAAAACACTTAAATGAGTAAGTGAGTAATGGAGTAAATGAGGGAGGATATTATGGAGAATAAGTGGGACGGGGAATCTGGTGTGTAAATTTATGAACGGGTGGGTGGGGGACAATCAAGTAAGCAAAAGATAAACCTTGCATTTTTTCAATTTTTTGGTATCACTTCATGCAAGTGTCACATCACGCAAACAAGAGTGTAAAATCATTAATAGTTAAAGCACACCGGGACAAATATAGATAATGGAATGGATAGATCTATAGAAGGTATCTATAATGGCCATGTGTGGAATGTAAGAAGACACCTCTAGCATGTGTTTATAAATGATAAAGATAAAATAATAAAGGCGATAGATTTCAAGGAATACCGCACAATAAGTCTCTGGTCTCAATAAAGATACCAGAATATTATATAGAAAAAGGGGGAAGGGGGGAGTGGAGAGGGGAGGGGGGCAGGGGGAGGGGGGGCGGAGACTAGTTAGGGATCCGGACATGAAGCTCATGGAATCAGGCCATATGAGAGACTGGGATTGGTTTATTGTGGCAACCAGACCATCAAAACTATGGACGCCAACCTCGTGTAGTGGGATAATGTTAGTTAAGAGTGGAGGGCATTCTAGTGCTATTTCTACATATATTTGAAACTAAATTAAGAGAGGAGCAAGTTAACGAGTGAGCCAAATGGGTAAACTGAGATTACCCCCTGCAAAAAGCTTAAATCTATTGCTGCTTTTATAAATAGTAAGTAAAGCATATGCCTTCCTTGTAGCAAATTTAAGTCCAGCCATCTGGGTATGGGCCCTATACCCAGCAACAGGCAACTTTACCCAAAGGAACAGACACATGAGTGATGAAGGGGTGTAGATATAAATCAAGTGACCAAGCACTGATTTGATAAAAACGGAAACTTTAAAAAGATAGGGAATACCATAGGCTCCTTTATGTGTCTTAATATAGCAATACTAGCATGTAGACTAGTGACAAAAATGTATCTTCCAACAAATACTATAGGATCTTAACGTTAACGAAGATGACTAAATTGTAGACTAAGTATATATAGACTTACAAATATACTAATGGGGTAGCAAGAATAAACAGGGAGCTACACTATTTCACCCTGAAATCAATATCATCTAATATATATGAATTACTCTTCCGAATCTCAGGACTACAACCATCATGAAGAAATAGAGAATAATAAAACCTGAGTTCTCTGCAAGCCTGTAGCTTCAATAATAAATGCCACCAGTGATGAACCGTGTTAGGGGTTAACCGCATGGGCCTATCCCACTCCCAGTTTGTTTGACATGCTTCAAGAGAAACCGATTTGAGATACTTAGGAATAATCTAGTCAACTCTGAATACTATATTGGGGGTAAGGGGGGAGAAGGAGGGGAAGGAGGGGGAAAGGAGAGGGGAAAGGGAGGGAAAAGGGAGGACGGAGGTCATAATGCAGACTTATAAACCCAAATATTCACCCTATGAACCTAATTCCCTAAATTGAAATCTGATAGTCTCATCCATAAATGATCCTAATAAATTTGCTATACCAGTGAATATTATTATGATTCACAGATCAAATATATCAAGGCTAACAGCCTGCAAATCTTACAGGGAATAATGCAGAGTAAATAGCGCATTCAACAAACATAGGGTTGCTAAATGATACATTGAATGGTCAAACTATTTTGGGGTGAAGGGCAACATAAATGTGCGCATAACTGGAACTATACACAAACTCCATTTTGTATAATTTTTACTATGAACCTATCTACTTGCCCCATTGTCTCTAATATATATTAATAAACAATTGTATTATATAACACTTGTGAGAAAAAATAAATAAAATATGACTAAAACAGAATACTTGCGAAAGCTTCCATCTAACACATACTAAAAATTAAAGCTTCATCTTTAAATAGGTTAGCCCTTGTCAAAAATATACACAGACAGCGGCATATCAAGCACATAAAGCATAATGTAGAACATAGTTAGAGTAAGTTTTGTGCACATATATTTTTAAAACTAAATATAAAGACAACAGTGTAAGCAATTAGACAGAAACCTAGATAACCAATAAGGGTATGCATGTGAGTATCTATGTAAATACTTATATTTTACTGACAAGAGAGACTTTAATATAATGTTCATCTAGACTAGTGAAAAGATAATGAAGACTAGAGAGAGCATATGATAAACGAAATCGCACTGCACAAACATACAGAACATAAAGTGTGTTTGCTGCTTTAACTTTAACCTTATAACCATGCACAGACTGCTGACCAGACCCAAATGGAGCAATAGTCATGTATAGTGGAAACCATGCATCGTAATAATAAAGAAAGTATCCAGAGAGATGTGAGCAACAAGCTGCACCATAGTGACGACTTGACAAATCGGTTAAAGTCCAGAACAAAACAGTTCGAATGGTGCATCGCTGTAGTTCTTATTCAGCCAAGGAGCCTAGCCTACCTCAGCTCTAATAACCTCAGAAAACTGAAGATAATTCCCTTTACCACAAAGCACATCTTCATCTCCTGTATATATCTTAACTGCATCAGATCCAGCTCCGCTACCGCAAAGCAGGGGGAGAGCTCCACTGACATGGCCGCCGCCTGCAGAAGCCACGCACGTCATGTTTGAAGGTAGGTTGTGCTGCAGGGCTGGATTTCTCAGAGAGCACAGCGGGGCTATATCCAATTTGGAAACAGAAATTGCGGCAGGGCGGCTCCTAATTCCAGCGACCTCTTTTAGCCAGTCTCTGCTATAATAAGAAAGAGCGTTTCTCTGCCTTAAGGGAACAAAGTAGTTGCACGAGATCTCAGAGGCCGGCCCAGCAACATAGTCACTCTGGTAACCATTAGGATCTCTAGAAGTCGGATTCAGATCAACATGACGATCGGCTGACAATGTAAGTTTGTCTTCTCCTTCTATTAGGTTATCACACCACTCACATAGAACCAGCTCTAGGTTAGCAAAATGATGTTGTAGGAGCTGCGTCACAGCCAGCCTCCATTTATCCAAGGCCTCCATCGCAATTGGACTGCTGAGTTTCTTGCAAGGTGAACAAAAACGTCTAACTAAGAGTTCCCAATATCTCCAGAGATGCGCAATATAAAAGGGTCCCCTTTGATGTTCCAAAGATTATTTTAGGTGCCAATAATCAGTAATTATAATATATGAAAACCAGGAGCTCCTTTCAAACACGTCTGGACCCTTTGCTAGTTGGCTCCGCCCCCCGACAGAATTATTTGAAATTAAATAATATATACCAGATCCTATATAGAAAGGGAAACATAAAATACATTTAACATTAAAATAAATGTACTGAGATGAAATACATATAGCTAAAAACTTTCGTGTTACAAATGATCATAGCAACATATAATAAAAACGGTGCTCTGACAAAATGCAGAAGGACATTTGGCAGACGGACATTTGGCAGACGGACATTTGGCAGATGGACATTTGGCCGACAGACAGAAAGATAAAGAATGTTCCGATTTCAGCCGAGGGCAGATACGTTCCAGAGTGCTCTGTTCTAATCAGAGCCTCGGGCGCCGCAACTGCCTCTGCGAACCTTACCATGGGTCCAAGAGGCACGTCTTGTAATTCTCTGTCTGGGAAATTATCTATCTATCAAATCTATCTATTTATCTATCAAATCTATCTATCTATCGTATCTATCAAATGTATCTATTGCATCTATTGATCTATCTATCTAATCTATGTATCTATCTATCTATCAAATCTATCTATCTCGTGGACGGACTGTTATCTGACAGCCACTTGTGTTTCGGCCAAATGTCCGTCGGCCAAATGTCCGTCTGCCAAATGTCCGTCGGCTAAAAGTCCGGCCACAATAAAAACAATTAATGAATATACTGTATGTGCAATATTAACTATCAAGTACATTACTAGTGTCCAATTAAATACACCCTATTTAAAAATATATACATATACATAGGTGTTAGTGGAAAAAAATGTTTTGATCATAGACGAAACATAACTATCAAAGAAAAACATATAATTTCATAAAAGAGGACAATATCTAAATGAATTAATTTAAAATTGGCAATATTAGCAGTGGAATTTAAAAATAAATTGTTTTAAAAAATATAGGCAAACTATGAGTGAATGACATATATTAAAAAACTTTTATGTGAGAAAGTCTTGGATATCTAAGTCTACATTCATGCCATTCGGCTGCAAACAATTGAGTTTTTTAACCAATACGTCTCTTGTTGTCTCAATTTAAGCAGTTTTTTTCGTGTCCCACTTGTTAGGTGGTATCCATTCTATAATTTTTGTTTCTAAACAATTTGGATTTTGGTTGTGAGCAAATTTAAAATGTGCTGACACACTATGGGGTTCCAAACCATTTTCAATATTATTGAGATTCTCTCTAAATCTGTATTTTACCTTTCTCTTGGTCCTCCCAATATAAATCAAATTACACAAACAAGTTAGTGGATATACAACAAAAGTAGTGATACGTGTGGATCTACTTTTACAGGGAGATTCCTTACTTTTGTTGGTAAAGCATATACTATTTTTGCTAATGTGAGGACACATGACACAGTTTTTTGTTCTGCAGCTAAAAAGGCCTGGTGATGTTCCGAACCACTGCACAGTTCCCTTTTTAAATTTCACTGCTAATATTGCCAACATGTTTTTAATTTTAAAATCAATTTTAAATTAATTCCTTTAGATATTGTCCTCTTTTATGAAATTATATGTTTTTCTTTGATAGTTATGTTTCCTCTATGATCAAAACATGTTTTTCCCACTAACACCTATATGTATATATTTTTAAACAGGATGTATTTAATCATACACTAGTAATGTACTTGACAGTTAATATTGAACATATATGAATTAATTGTTTTCATTATCTGTTGCTATGATCATTTGTAACACGAAAGTTTTAGCTATGTATTTCATCTCAGTACATTTTTTTTTTTTTTTTTTTTTTTTTTTTTTTTTTTAAAAGAGCTTTATTGAATAACAAAAATACAAGTGTGATAAAGCCACATAACACTTATGAAAAATACACAGGTAATTAGAGGCTAAAAAAGTCATACACTTCAAATTGAAATCTGCCCCCGTTCCCAGGACTCAGCTGGAAACGTGAGTTTACAATCATACTGTTTTTAAACAATTTTTAGATGAACATGTGAGAACTATGTATCAAACAACCTGTATAGAGGGAGGGGAGAGTCGGGAGTAGGTCATTAGAGAAAAGGGGGTGTAGAGGGGAAAAGGACCTAGAATGAAGAGGGAAGGAAAAAAAAAAAAAAAAAAAAAAAAAAAAAAAAAATTAAAATTCAAACAGAGATTTCACATCCAGCAGCAAGGGCTTTATATTGTGCCGCGCCATAACGCTAATAGAAGTTCAAATTTGTCTAATGTGTGGTTTTTGAGATAGTGGTATCTCTCTAGGGTCAGCAATTCCTCTACCTGAAGACTCCACTCTCCCAGCGTAGGGATCGAGCGGGTCTTCCATTTTCTTGGTATCAGCTTTTTCGCTCCAGTGATCATAAGTAGCAGCAGTGCCAAGTGTACCTGGCTTGCCGTCTTGGGTAGTCTTAGGAAAAGCATGATCTCCGGGCTTGCCGGAACGTGAATGTGCAGGATCTCAGACATCTTACGCACAACCTCATTCCAAAAAGGTACCAAAGTGGGGCATGACCACCATATGTGCAGCAAGGAGCCGTGGCCTCCACAGCCCCTCCAACACAGAGGGCTAGCCGTTGGGAAAAATCTATGCAATCTGATAGGCGTCAGGTACCACCTGCTAAAGAGCTTAATATGTGATTCTTGTATAGTTGATGAGACCGATGATTTTTTTATAAGTTTAAACGCTTTTAACCATTGTTCTAATTCAATGTCCAGCCCTAAGTCCTCTGACCATCGAGTAGTGTAAGTCGGGAGTGAATCTGTTCCCTGCAAGGTCACTATTTTGTATATGAGGGAGATTAAGTGTCCAGGGAGGGAGTCTCTAGTGCATAAACTCTCAAAGGTAGTAAGGGATCTGTCCAATTCTCGCTTTCGTTTGTGGTTAGAGATAAAGTGTATTAACTGATTGTAATGCATCCACGAGGAGAAGATATTGGGTTGAAATGTCCTAAGAGAGTCAAGCGATTTAATCTGTCCTGATTCTACGACCCCCATGACTGAACCCTCCCTGACTCTGTAGGGTATAATTCTATGAGCTCCCAATCTGTGGTAGGGTATCTCCGGGTTTTCTATAACTGGTGTTAGAGGAGAGAAGTATGAGGAGATATTAGTGGAGGTCATGACAGTGGAGTCCCAGTTGCTAAACGCCTCATCAAAGAGGTGATATCTGTTAATTATCTTGGGGCGCTGCGCGGGGGGAAGCCATGCTAGAGAGCCCACATTACTAACCTTCAGAATTTGTCTATCTAAGCCCACCCATGCTTTGTGTTTAGGATTATGAGCCCATTCCACTATCCTCTGTAGTCCTATAGCTTTTTTGTAATTGGAAATATCAGGTAGGCCCAAGCCTCCTCTATCTCTTGGTAAGTACATGGTGCGTTTAGGGACCCTGGGCTTAATATTATCCCATGTGTATTGCTCAATAAGTTTCTGTATTTGGGCGATATAGCCCTTTGGCAATGTTATGGGAAGTGTCTGGAACAGATACAACAGTCGGGGCAAAACATTCATCTTAATGACCCCCGCTCTGCCCAGCCAGGATATGTATCTGTTTCTCCATGAGGAGAGATCGGCAGCAATCTCATTTTTAAGAGGAACGTAATTATATTTAAAGAGATCTGTTGGGTCAGGAGTTAGAAAAATGCCTAAGTATTTTAACTTCTTAGCGGCTATTGAAATTTGGTATTTTTGTTGTAAGTTCTGTATTGCTTTTGGACATGTATTAATGTTAAGGAGCTCCGACTTGCTCAAATTAAGAGAAAAGTCAGAGACCTTTCCATATTCCTCTAATTCCGCCAGTAATTCAGGGAGCGATTTTGATACATTAGTCAGAGTGTACAAGACATCGTCAGCGTAAAGCGCCTGTTTGTGTTCCGCGTCCCCCACTCTTATTCCGTTTATGCAGGAATTCGTTCTAACTTTTTGTGCGAGAACCTCAATGGTTAGGGCAAAGAGGAGTGGAGACAGAGGGCAGCCCTGCCGAGTACCATTCTTTATGTCTAGTGGGTCTGAAAGGGTGTTGTTGACTCTGATCCTGGCGTTAGGGTTGGAATATAAGGCTAAGACGTAGTTCAAAAACACCTGGCCAAATCCCATCTTTTCCAGTACCCGACGCAGGAAGACCCAATTTACCCTATCAAAGGCCTTCTCTGCGTCGGTGGAGAAGAGCACCATCGGAGTGCCCGAGACCCTAGCATGAGTAATCAGCTGGGTCACCTTGATAGTGTTATCCCTGGCCTCTCGGCCAGGGACAAATCCCACCTGGTCATTACTGATCAGCTGCGGCAGATATTTATTAAGTCTGGATGCCAAAATCTTCGCCAGCAGCTTCATATCTGAATTTATCAGGGATATGGGGCGAAAATGACCTGGGGTATCAGCTGACTTACCTGGCTTCGGTATAACAGTGATGTGTGCTTCTAAAAGGATTCGTGATAGTGAGGGGCGATCTCGTAAACTATTAAATAACTGGAGAATTGGGCCTGCTAGAACCTCCTTAAACTTCTTGTAATATGCTGTGGAAAAACCATCAGGCCCTGGGCTCTTTCCCCCTGGTGAGTTTTTAATGGCTTCAAACAATTCCTCAATTGTAATGGGAGAATCCAGAAGATCAGAATCTTCCTTTGATAAAGTGGGGAGGTCTATATTTCTGAGGTAAGAGTCAACATTAGTTTCGTGTTGTAGGTCATTAGCTGCCTGATCTGGCCTGTTTGATGGACTGTGGATGTTGTATAATGAGTGGTAGTATTTGTAGAACTCGTTTGTAATCTGCTCACTGCTGCGCAACTCTCTACCGTCGGATGATTTAAGGGAGTGAATGTGCGAACGAAGTTGTCGCTTTTTAAGAGATCTCGCTAGGATTCTACCGGGTTTGTCACCTCCTTCATAATAATACTGTCTCAATTGCAGAGCTTTCTTTTGATGTGACTGTGTTAGGTGTCTCTGAAATTCAGTCCTAGTGTTCTTTAGGTCGTTTAGTGTACTCATACAAGATGGACTGGTTTTGTGTTTTGCCTCGAGCAGCGCAATCTGTGCCTGAATAGTATTGTATTTGGTTCTGTACTGTTTATTAAGAAAGGCTTTGTGTCTGATCAGAGATCCTCTGATCACGCTTTTGTGGGCTTCCCATATAATCTCTTGTGTAGTGTCCGGGTAAGTATTGATCTCAAAGTATTCTTTTAATGTTTTAATAATATCGTTAAAGATGAGGGGGTCGTCAAGGATCGAGTCGTCTAACTTCCAAGTATTATGTGTGATGGGAATATCAGGCCAGAGGATCGAGCACGAGACAGGAGCGTGGTCTGACCAGGTTATGTGATCAATGACGCAGTTGTGGGTGAGTGATAAACCGCAGGAGTCAGTATATATGTAATCCAGTCTAGAATAGCTATTATGGGGGTTAGAGTAGAATGAAAAATCCCTGGCCGTCGGGTGTAGTGTGCGCCAGATGTCATGGAACTTTAAATTAGCTAGTGTCTCATTTACCTGACAAATTGTCGAATTGGGAGTGCATGATATACCTCTTGAGGTATCTACTAAAGGGTCTACAACCAAGTTAAAGTCGCCCGCTAAATATGTGATTCCTCTAGAGTGTTCCAAGATTAAGTCTGAGATGTGTTTTAGAAAAGTCTCTTGACCCTGATTGGGAGAGTATATGGAAACCAGTGTTATGTAGTGTCCAAAAAGGGTCCCCACCAATAGCAGGAAACGTCCGTTAGGGTCTTTTTCTATAAGCGTTGGAAGGAAGGGGACTGACTTGTGGAATACTATGCCCACTCCCCCTCTTTTAGTTTGGCCTGAAGCGAAATATGCTAGAGGGAACCGGGAGTTATTCCATTTGGGTTCTTTACCTTTCTTAAAATGCGTTTCCTGAAGTAGGATTATCTGACTCTGAGATTTTTGCAGTTCCCTAAAAGCAATAGAGCGCTTGCCTGGGTCATTTAGACCCTTTGCATTAATAGTTGTGATATTTATGGAATGGTCACAAAATTTCTTAGACTTGTACTGTTGTGGCATGGTGATCACTCTGAGAGAAAAAAAAAAAAAAAAAAAAAAAAAAAAAAAAGAGAGGGGAAAAGGGGAGAAGGTTGGGGGAAGTTTAGATGGGTGGAAAAGAGTTGGGGAGATAGAGGTTACCTGGTGCAAAGGTGAGACCCAAAAAAGTTTTTAACAAGGTAAAATTAGGGGTGGTTGACCTAAGATCTCAGGGATGCCCCAGGCAGACCTTGTAACAGAACAAAGAGTACAAAAATAGGGGAAAAGCCCCTTAACTGACGTAAGCTATATATAACTTATAAAATACAAGCAACATTTTTTAAGTAGCGTACATAAACATTATTATTAACCAGCCTTCTCGATAACATTTAAAGAGATGAAATACCAGTCTGAAAGTGTCTTGCTTAACTCTTACCCATAAAGCTGTAAGTGTGCGAATTAAGTGTCAGGTAGTTATTTAAGTTCTTGAGGCACGTTAGATGTGAAGAGTGTATAATTAGGGAGCAGCCTGAGTAGCTTATGTCGTGATACATTACATGTAGCGAAGGTATAGAGGTATGTCCTCTTAAATAAGAGGGTAAGCAATCAAATTGAGATAGTATGGGCGTTAGAAGCGCCAAGTCTTTTTCGGGGAAAAGGCAAGAGTTGGTTGTCTAACGTATATGTATAGTGGGTTGTGTGTGCATGCTATTCATGTCTCACGTGTTTACTTAACAGAGTAGTATTCTCAGTTATCTCTTAGTGTTTTCAGCCGAGTATACGACAGACACCCCAGAGAGGAGCAGTTTATACCTATAAACCCAATAAGTTTGTTTTTACATTGAAAACATTTTTGTGATATAAAACAGATTAGATGTTGAACATTAGACAAATATCAGTATATTAAGCAAAATTATTTCTCCAAGAGGGAAGTCGTATTGTCTCATAAACTCTTTGCGTAGATTTTCGGATTCACCTCTGTGCATATTCAACACTATGAGGACATGTTTATACTATATCTGTGGGCTATAAATGCTCATGAGGAGCCACTATGTTAAGGTCTTGCGGCATTAAATGCCTCGGGGCACAATATATTCTATGCCAAGGACCTCTGCAGGTCATATATTGAAACTACAATGGGGTACATAATGCTCTCATTAGTCTAATTGTACCTCTAAAGCCCCAAGGCCATCTTCGGTAAGAATGACTAGGGTGATACATAGTATTAGTGAGACATAGCTGAAATCTAGATAATTACCCTAGAGAAATAGGTGATGGGCCTCTCAGGTACAGCAGATTTAACACAGAAGCCACAATTGGTAATGCAAGACACATTAAGAGTTCAAATACAAATGTTATGAGGTGCACAAGGTCCTATGTAAAAGTTACAGTTCAGAGCCCTGAGGCTTAACATACTTTACCCCTCAGAGACTTCAGCTTGATGTTCTTGTGCTGATCGTGTTGGTAGTCGTGAATCGTTCACTCTAGAGGTGTCCGTAAGGGCGTTTGAGATCGCCAAGCTGTCAAGGAAGTCTCTGTGATCCATTCCTGGCCTGAAAATTGAGGTTTTATTGTTATTGGTGGCTATTATTGAAACCGGAAAGCCCCACCTATAAGGGACCCCACGGCTTCTAAGAGCAGATGTGATGTGTCCTAAGTCTCTCCTTTTCTGCAGGGTCATAGGTGACAAATCCGAGAATACCTGTATTTCTTCACCTATGTGGGTGATTGGATGTTTTCTTCTTGCGCCTTGGAGGATTTCTTCTTTATCTTTGTAGTTCAAAAATCTGACAATTATATCCCTCGGAGGGGCCTTGTTGGGTGGTTTGGGCCGAAGAGCCCTATGTGCCCTCTCTATGGGAATCTCGGGGGATGTTGGGGTGTCTTTGATAATACGAAATAGGGCTTGTAAATATCCCTCTATGTTTTGGGGGGTAACAGCTTCAGTTATTCCACGAAAGCGTAAATTGTTTCTTCGCCCCCTATTGTCCATGTCCTCTATTTTGTCATTGAGGAACTGCAGATTATCTGTGTGGTTTTGTATGTCAGCAGTGTTTTGACGGATCTGGATCATATTATCATGTGAAGTTTTTTCGGTTTTGATAACTCTAGCTTCAAGAACAGAAAGGTCTTTCCTTAGGTCTCCAAATAAACTTCGCATCTCATTTAAAACACTTTGAATATCTTCCTTAGACGATAAGTTATGTATGTCACTTTTAGTAATACACTGGGAATGGCTGGCATTAATGTGTGGAGCAGATGCGCTGCAGTTGTCCTGTAGTGGTTCCATTTCGCTCCCACCAAGGTCACTATCAGTGTCTATAGGCCTAAGGTAGTGGCTCATAGGCTTAGTAGAGCTTGTTTTATCAGTTTTATTTACCCGCTTGCTAGGCATGCCCTAAGAGTGTTGTAGAATGGGAGACCAGTAGATAGTAATTGAAACTCCAATGTAGTTAGTTGAAAAATTGTTAGATATGAATTGTTATCTATATGATAGGGGATGTGGTGCGGTAGCAAGCACTCAATAAGGATAGAAGTATTTTATTTCTAGTATGCTAAAGTTCTCTATTAGGCAGCGTGCTGGGTTAATAAAGGCTTCGTATCCCAACAGAAGAGTCGTGCCCTGTCAATAAGAGGCCCTGACGTGTTTAGTTGTAATTTCTCCTAATAAGTGTGGAGCGTTTGGTGAAATTTTTATAAGATACAGGGTATGTATGTCCACACAGCTTTGTTACCTGGCCTTTGATTTTGCAGGGGGCCTTCAACGGCGTGATGTCTGTGACGTAGATCGAGTAGAGGCAAGCCCGGGAGTCAGCAGTGTAATGCAAGCTCTTCTTCGGTGCAGGAACCAACTGCAATCCGGGTCTAGCGGAGCACAGGGTAAGTTCCTGTTCTCTCCTTAGGGGATCTGTGTTCCGGTGAGGATCCGGTTAAAGTCTATGTAATCGGCTGCTTGCCAGGAGAGCGGGAGATAGGCCCAACCTGAGGAGTGACTCGTCCGGGTTTACCTGGCACTGCTGTGTCAGAGAGGATCGCTGCTCGGGAGGTCCGCCACACAGGCACAAGGTGCAGGCGGGTGTTGGTGTGTCAGGGTAGGTCTTAAGCCGGGTCTGTGTTGTGGTCTGCGGGTGGGCCTTTATAGGATCCTGTGCGATCTGCTGCAGTCTATCGAAAGAGGTAGGGTGGCTTCTTTTAAGTATAAGCCATAAACCTATATGGCCAGGATCAGTCAGCACTGATATGGAGAGGATTTTGGGAAGGTTTTAGATGCTTAGTTGCTGTTAAAGGCTATAATGTCAGCTTAGGTGGCTGGAGCTTTCCTAATGTGCGGCCATCTTCCAGCGTGGCCAAGCTCCGCCTCCCCAGTACATTTATTTTAATTTTAAATGTATTTTATGTTACACTTTCTATATCGGATCCGATATATATATATTATTATTAAATTTCAAATAATTCCGTCATCATAGATCACAGATGCCAGCTCAAATAAATTTTTAACTGGCTACATTGTTATAGCCACATTTGTTTAAATGCAATCTTATTGGCCTCTCCGCTATCTAGAGAACACTGACTGGTGGGCGTTTCCTGGATCTGGTAAAAAAGGCAAGGGACCAGGTGAGTTCCTTTACTCTTGAAAAAGTTCCAGCGAATTAGGAACGAAACGTACATCGAGAAAGAGCTTCACCCCCATATCCTATATCCCTGCGACGCTCCGACACTTTGGACTAGATTTCAGGTGCTATTCTAGCTGAGGGTTTTACACAGGACTTTGCACCGCCTAAACAGCCTAGCCTGGTCAACTGTTCACATTGAGAATCACTCGGTGAAGCCGGCTTTGTGGACTGTTTATTTATTTATGTATTGGATTCAAGTTCCAGTCAGGACACTGAGAAGCCGTTGATGTGTAACCCTGCATCTATCACTGCTTATGAATTCACATTTTTAACTCATATTTTGTGAGTAGCCTTATATACGCTTGGGGCTATTATTAAAATTTGTTTTAATCAGCGCTTAGATCCTTGTTGCGCTTCTCTTATTCTTTTTTCATTAGGTTTAGTTAGTGTTGGCGATGTTTGGGAACAGCAGTTTAGAGGTTAATAGGTTTATTTAGTTTCGGCGATGTCTGGGAACTGCGGTTTAGGGGTTAATAGGTTTAGTTAGTGCTGGCGATGTTTGGGAACGGCAGTTTAGGAATTAATAGGTTTATTTAGTGTTAAGTTAGTGTTGGCAATGTCGGGCAATGGTGGTTTAGGGGTTAATAGCTTTATTTAGTGTTGGTGATGTGGGGGGGAGGCGGTTTTAGATCATTTTGTTTCGGCAATCGCCGGCAAATGAGTTATGTTAAATTAAATAGTTTTTTCGTATCCTTTCATTTTTTCGGATTAATTCTTTATTCATATGCATTATTCTATTCTAAACCTCAGAATAGAATAATGAATATGAATAAAGAATTGATCCAAAAAAACAAACGGATCAGAAAAAACTATTTAACTTAACATAACAAATTTACCAAAAATTTTTTTTTTTTTTTTTTAAACTTAAAGGGACATTCTAGTCAAAATTAAAATCCACATGAATGCATTTCAGTTTTGAATAGAAGCATTTTTGTAATATACATGTGTTAGTAAAAATACTTCTAATAAAAGCTATAGCTGTTTCAAAAGTGTATTTAAATATGCACAGTGCACCAGCATTTTAAACACAGCACTTGCTCAGAGAGCCTAAAGAGCTTGTACTATCTGGTAATTACTCATTTTGTTAATTGCTGACATGATACAAGCCCCTCTGGCATGTTGAGCAGCTACAGTATTGAAAATGCTCGTGCACTGAGAATATCTAGCTATGCTTCACATGCACGTGCAGAGAAAAATGTTAACATTGAAACAGTAATAACTTTTACCAGAAGCATTTTAGCCATTATATGTATATTGCAAATATGTTTCTATTCAAATATGTAATTCATCTATGTGCATTTAAATTTTGGCTGGAATGTCCATTTAACTAAACTAATTTGCCGAAACAAAATTATTTATTTAACTAATGAAAATGAACCGAAACAAAATTTTTTGGCGTCACACATGTCTAGTGGTAAAGCAAGAACGGAGTCCAAGGGCAGGCCAAAGGTTGGGTACCGGGAAATCAGTCCAGGAACAAGGTGCCAAGTAGTAAAGCAAGAACGGAGTCCAAGGGCAGGCCAAAGGTTGGGTACCGGGAAATCAGTCCAGGAACAAGGTGCCAAGTAGTAAAGCAAGAACGGAGTCCAAGGGCAGGTCAAAGTTTGGGTACCGGGAAATCAATCCTGCAAAAAAGTACGAAAGAGGAGATGGCAACAGGAGAGCATTGGCAATAAAGCAGGTGAATCTAACACAGATAAACAGACACCTGCAGTTGTTATAGCAGGTACAGAAAACCAAGCAAGTATAGGTGATGTGGCTGCTATGGGATACCAGGTAAGTGTAGCTGGTACAGCAAGATACATGTAAGTTGCCCCTGGCACAACAGGTACAGGAGACTCAGCAAGTACAGGAAACCCAGCAGGTACTGGTGATGGGGTTGGTATAGGATACCAGGTAAGTGTAGTTGGTACAGCAAGATACATGTAAGTTGCCCCTGGCACAACAGGTACAGGAGACTCAGCAAGTACAGGAAACCCAGCAGGTACCGGTGATGGGGTTGGTATAGGATACCAGGTAAGTGTAGCTGGTACAGCAAGATACAGGTAAGTTGCCCATGGCACAACAGGTACAGGAGACTCAGCAGGTACAGGGAACCCAGCAGGTACAGGTGGTGGGGCTGGTATAGGATACCAGGTAAGTGGAGCTGGTACAGCAGGATATAGGATAATTTGCCACTGGTACAGCAGGCACAGGATACTCAGCAGGCACAGGAAACCCAGCAGATACAGGGTAGGTTTGCAACACAGGATAAGTAGAGCTGAAAATCAAGTAACAGACAGGAACAAGGTTAATTGCACAATAACCCAGCCCAAAGTGATGGGTTGATCAAATTTATATAGGAACTCCCACATCTGTGGACACTTAGGGCTAGATTACGAGTGGCTTGCTAATTATTGCGCACAAGCGAAAAGGGGTTTATCGCGGCTCATAGCGCGCATTGGAAGTAGGGTGGTATTTCTAGTTGAAAATAAATGCGTCTGCTTGAGTGTAATGGAATTTAATGTGCGTCAGGATAGCGTGACCTTAGTGTTCTGGTTAACTGTTACAAGACAAAAAATTCATAATAACACTATCTAATAAAAATAATTAAAAAAAAAATAGCACACAAAAGTTATAAGGTCTCAGGTGTTGTATATATGTATTTACAGACATATATACACATATAAACACATAAATACATACAGTCTATTTTTGAAAAATACAAACCCCCAAGCTAATGTTACAAAAAATAAAAAATAAACAAATCTATCCAAAATAAAATTTTTAAACCTAAACTAATACCCCTATAAAAATAAAAAATCCCCCCAAAATAAAAACACCCCCTAATCTAATACTTAACTACCAATTGCCCTTAAAAGGGCCTTTTGTGGGGCATTGCCCTAAGTTAAACAGCTCTTTTACTTAAAATATTTACCAATTACCCCCTAACAGTAAAACTAACCTCCCCAAAATAAAAAAAAACTAAGTCTAAAAAAACCTAAGCTACCCATTGCCCCTAGAGGGGCATTTGTATGGGCATTCAGCTCTTTTACTGCCCTTAAAAGGGCAATCAGCTCTTTTACAGCCCAAAAAAAACCCTAATAAAAAAAAAGCCACCCCAAAAAATAAAAAAAAGCTGAAGACTAAGCCCCAAATAGGTACTCACCATTCCTGAAGTCCGGCAGTGAAGGTCTTCTTCCAGGCTACTCCATCATCTTCTATGTTTATCCGGAGTGAAGGCAGCTTGAAGCAGTCTTCCCCGATGCACAGATCCAGAACAGTGGTCCTCAATGGCGGTCTTCATCGGTGGCTATCCTCAGCAGCAAGGAGGCTCCTCTTCATCCGATCTCCGGCATACACTAAAAATTGAATGGAAGGTACCGCAATCAATTTGGAGTACCTAGCATTCCTATTGGCTGAAATTTTGAAATCAGCCAATAGGATTAGATCTACCAAAATGCTATTGGCTGTTCAAATCAGCAAATAAGATTTCAGTAGCTCTCATCCTATTGGCTGATTTTTAAGGGGGGTTTGGGTGGGTTAGATTAGGGGTATGTGGGTGGTGGGTTGTAATGTTGGGGGGGTATTGTATGGTTTTTTTCAGTCAAAAGAGTTGATTTCTTTGGGGCATGTCCCACAAAAGGCCCTTTTAAGGGCTGGTAAGGTAATAGAGCTGTTAACTTTTTATTTTAGAATAGGGTAGGGCATTTTTTTTATTTTGGGGGGCTTTGTTATTTTTTTAGGGGGCTTAGAGTAGGTGTAATTAGTTTAAAATTATTGTAATCAGATTGAGCTCGCATTCTATTGGCTGATCGGAACAGCCAATTGGCTGATCGGAACAGCCAATAGAATGCGAGCTCAATCTGATTGGCTGATCCATTCAGCCAATCGGATTGAACTTCAATCTGATTGGCTGATTCAATCAACCAATCAGATTTTCCTACCTTAATTCCGATTGGCTGATAGAATCCTATCAGCCAATCGAAATTCGAGGGACGCCATCTTGGATGACGTCATTTAAAGGAACCTTCATTCGTCGTTAGTCCGTAGGTGAGGAAGGATGGCTCCACGTCGGCTGCTTCAAGATGGACCCGCTCCGCTCTGGATGGAAGAAGATAGAAGATGCCGACTTTGGACCCTCTGGAGGACCTCTTCTTGCCGGATAGGATGAAGACTTCGGACCCTCTTCTGGACAGATCGGTGATACCCGGCTGGGTGAATACAAGGTAGGGAGATCTTCAGGGGCTTAGTGTTGGTTTGGGTGGGTTAGATTAGGGGTATGTGGGTGGTGGGTTGTAATAGTGGGGGGGTATTGTATGTTTTTTTTTCAGGCAAAAGAGCTGATTTCTTTGGGGCATACCCCGCAAAAGGCCCTTTTAAGGGCTGGTAAGGTAATAGAGCTGTTAACTTTTTATTTTAGAATAGGGTAGGGCATTTTTTTTATTTTGGGGGGCTTTGTTATTTTTTTAGGGGGCTTAGAGTAGGTGTAATTAGTTTAAAATTCTTGTAATCTTTTTTATTTTTTGTAAATTTGTAATTTGTAATTTAGTTTAGTTGATTTAATTGTAGGTAATTGTAGATAGTTTAATTAATTTATTGATAGTGTAGTGTTAGGTTTAATTGTAACTTAGGTTAGGATTTATTTTACAGGTAATTTTGTAATTATTTTAACTAGGTAGCTATTAAATAGTTAATAACTATTTAATAGCTATTGTACCTAGTTAAAATAAATACAAAGTTGCCTGTAAAATAAATATAAATCCTAAAATAGCTACAATATAATTATTTGTTATATTGTAGCTATATTAGGGTTTATTTTACAGGTAAGTATTTAGCTTTAAATATGATTAATTTATTTAATAAGAAATAATTTATTTCGTTAGATTTAAATTATATTTAACTTAGGGGGGTGTTAGGGTTAGGGTTAGGGTTAGACTTAGCTTTAGGGGTTAATACATTTATTATAGTAGCGATGAGGTCCGGTCGGCAGATTAGGGGTTAATACTTGAAGTTAGGTTTCGGCGATGTTAGGGAGGGCAGATTAGGGGTTAATAAAATTGATTATAGGGTTTGCGAGGCGGGAATGAAGCGGTTTAGGGGTTAATACATTTATTATAGTGGCGGCGAGGTCCGGTCAGAAGATTAGGGGTTAATAAGTGTAGGTAAGGTAGCAGCGACGTTGGGGGGGCAGATTAGGGGTTAATAAATATAATGTAGGTGTCGGCGACATTGGGGGCAGCAGACTAGGGGTTCATAGGGATAATGTAGGTTGCAGCGGTGTACGGAGCGGCAGATTAGGGGTTAATAATAAAATGCAGGGGTCAGCGATAGCGGGGGCAGCAGATTAGGGGTTAATAAGTGTAAGGTTAGGGGTGTTTAGACTCGGGGTTCATGTTAGGGTGTTAGGTGCAGACTTAGAAACTGTTTCCCCATAGGAAACAATGGGGCTGCGTTAGGAGCTGAACGCTGCTTTTTTGCAGATGTTAGGTTTTTTTTCAGCTCAAACTGCCCCATTGTTTCCTATGGGGATATCGTGCACGAGCATGTTTTTCAAGCTGGCCGCTACCATAAGCAACGCTGGTATTGAGAGTTGAAGTGGCGGTAAATTATGCTCTATGCTCCCTTTTTGGAGCCTAACGCAGCCCTTCAGAGAACTCTAAATACCAGCGTTATTTAAAAGGTGTGGGGGGGGGGGGAAACAGGCGTAGCTAACGCACCCCTTTGGCCGCAAAACTCTAAATCTAGGTGTTAGTTATTTGCATTGTGGGGCTTGGCAGTTTTGGAGTTAATAGGTTAATTAGGTTTATTGCTTTGTGGGGGGTTGGCGGTTAAGGAGTTAATAGGTTAATTAGGTTTAATGCGATGTGGAGGTTGGTGGCTTAGAGGTTAATAGGTTAATTAGGTTTATTGCAATGTGGGGGTTGGCGGTTTAGGGGTTAATATTTTCATTATGTTATTTGCGTTTTTTAATTTGCGGATTAGGGGTTAATTTAAGGGTTATTAACTTTATTATTTTGCTATGTGCGGGTTGGCGGTTTAGGTGTTAATACTTTGTGCGGGAGGTTAGTTTTTTTTTATTAAACTTCATGCGGGCGGTTAGGGTTTTTTACTATTTTGTGCGGGTGGCTACGTGTTTTTTTTATTTCTTGTGAGCGGTTACGTGTTTTTTTTGTTATTTTGTGCGAGCGGTTTCGTTTTTTTTTTTTTTAAGGCTTCGTTTGCCTATGCTGCATCCAGGTGGATTCCGAAAATGGCAGGGTGGTGAAAGAATCCACCTTTGGTGGATTTTTTTACCACCCTGCCATTTTCTGAATCCACCTGGATGCAGCTTCATGTATCCAGGTGGATTCTTTTGGCTGCGTGCGCAGCCAACATTCTTTTGGCTGCCTCACACAGCCAACATTCTTTTGGATGCTTCACACAGCTAACAATCTTTTGAGGATGCGTACGCAGCTGCCGATGGTGAGGGACGTGTTACAAATGTGATTATAGTATAGATTCATATTTAATAATGGTTTTAAAGGGACAGTCTAGTCAAAATTAAACTTTCATGATTCAGATAGGGCATGCTATGTAACCACCAATCAGCAAGCGCTACCCAAGGTGCTGAACCAAAAATAAAAATAAAGATAACAAGAGAACAAAGAAAAATTGAAAATAGGAGTAAATTAGAAAGTTGCTTAAAATTGCATGCTTTATCTGAATCATATAATACATATTTTACATTCCAATGTTATTCACATGTAGGTTTAGCACACTTGAGAAAATGGGATTGAGTTTTCGAGCGAGCAAGGGTGTTAGTTTTTGTTTTCAACTTTTCAGCTCTGTTGAAGTCTATGAGGGAATACGTTAAAGTGGTTGCGAGTTTTGAAGCTTTTTGCTTTCAAGTTGTAATACTCTCGCAACCCCCGTGTAATAAAAGCCAAAGTCTTGTAGGGTTAACAAGTGGGAGCGTAAAATACCACTCAATTCATAATATAGCCCTTAGGTGGGAGTTTCTAAAAACATAATAAATGATTACCTGATAAATGAATTTATTTCTTGGTGGTGAGAGTCCACCATCCATTACTCAAGGGAATTACCTTCCATACCACTTGGAGGAATCAAAGATTCCCAAACCTCAATAGATCTATATAACCCCCTACCACCTCACACATACCTCTGTCTAATGCATAGCCTAGCAAAAGGGAGGTAAAAGAGTAAGAGACAAAAAAATGTGGCAGGGAAAAATATGTGCTTAAAAAGAAACAAAACCCTTAAAAAATCAAAGGTGGGGTCTCATGGACTCTTACCAGCATGAAAGAAATGTATTTATCAGGTAATCATAAATTATATTTTCTTTCATACAGGTGATGAGAGTACACAATCCATTGCTCATGGAACTAATACCCAAGCGGTGGAGTCCACAAGTAATAACATAAAGGGAGGGATTTAATTTTTTTTTAGTATTTTTCAAATGCACTTAAAAAACTTAAATAGGCAAGAAACAAACTGAAACAACTGCCTGAAGCACCTTTCTACCAAAAGCTGCCTCAGAGGAAGTAAAAACATAAAAATTAGAATTTTTTTAAAGTAGGCAAAGAAGATCAAGTAGCTGCTTTACAAATTTGATCTACAGAGGCCTCATTCTTAAAAACAGATTAAGTGGCAACTGACCAGATAGAATGAGCAGTAATCGGTGGCAGTAAATGCTGATCTGCCTCCAAATAAACCTTGTGAATCAAAGGTTTCAACCAAGTAGCCAAAGAAACAGCAGAAGACTTCTGTCCTTTCTTAGAGTCAGAAAAATATTCCTAATAGTAACCTATAGAGTGTGCGCTAACCTGATGGACGCTAACCCGATGTGGGTAAACCCAACAAACACAAACCTTAAGGCCAACGCGCAAAAATCAAAAAGCAAGCGCCCAAAAAAACTGCTGCACGCAAATACTATAGGAGGACTAGAAAAGGATGAATCTGTTCCAGGGCCATATATAAAGGATAATAAATATATACCTATAACACATGGTGCCCATAACATAGTCATAGAGAGTCTTTTTTAATTTAATTTTCATTCCACAATATTACATTCATCTAAGTTTCAGGTACATAAACCTACAAAGAGAAACACAACAGAAAAACAGGATGTATTCCAATGAACATATTAGCAAGCAGAGAAAAAAATCATCTCATATATAGATCTGCTATCTTATCTCTTATTGTATAACCATAAAAAGCATCTTTTAATCCGGTATCTTATTAGACACCATGCCTTATGGTGTTGATCCCTTCCTATTGCCAAAAATAAATAAATAAATAAATAAATAAATAAATAAATATATATATATATATATATATATATATATATGTGTGTGTGTGTAAAAAATGGGGGAGGGTAGCCAGGGGAAAAAGAGGGAAATGGTAAAAAAATAAAAAATTGCGACCCCAATGATATCAATATACAGGGGTATCTATTCTTACTACCCTAGCCAATAATTTGGGAACAGTCCCTGTAAAAACGACATTAAAAAAAAATGATTTTTGAAATATCCTTACTATTTGTCTTTGAGTTCTCTCTGGATAGGATAGTATAACCTTAGACTATATAGAGAAGAATTGTTTAACTCCAGTCTCCTTTATTATATTTGGCTCATGCTGTTCTAGACTAATTTGATATTGTACTCTATTAATGAGTTCATTCAAAACTAAGGCTGGACTCGGATTTCCAGGAGTATAAGATTATATTTCTGCCAATTAAAATGATCATATGTATCAGATCCTGGTTTGGAGTTCCAGAAGGTCTGTTATATAGGAATATGATATCTGCCAGATTAAGTGAAACCTTCCTCGACAGAAACCTATTCAGCCAATAATTTACTTTCTGCCAGAATTTGTGTACTTTTGGGCATGACCAAAAACAATGACATATCAGCCTTTAGAAATGTGCATCTAGTGCAGAAGGAATTCTTCCCTGGAGACTATTTTGCTATTTTCTCTGGGGTCAAGTAGGTTTATTTATTACTTTCATATGTGACTCTATCCATGCCTGTACATTTGTACAGTTATGATATCCTCTATTGAAATTTCTGTAAATTCTTTCTGCCATCTAAATGGTAGCCTCTCTAACACCTAGATTTAGAGTTAAGGGTTCCTAACGCTGCTTTTTAAAGCCCGCTGGTATTTAGAGTCAGACAGGAAAGGGTCTACCGCTCACTTTCTTTCTGTGACTCGAGGCTACCGCAGATCCCTTTACGTCAATTGCGTATCCTATCTGTTTAATGGGATTTGCCTAATGTCGGTATTACAAGTCTTGGAAGAAGTGAGTGGTAGAGCCTCTACCGACAAGACTCCTACCGTCAAAAAAAGTCAGTAGTTAAGAGCTTTATGGGCTAACGCGGGAACATAAAGCTCTTAACTACTGTGCTATAAAGTACACTAACACCCATAAACTACCTATGAACCCCTAAACCGAGGCCCCCCCACATCGCAAACCCTATAATAAAAATTTTTAACCCCTAACCTGCCGCTCCAGACACCGCCGCCACCTACATTATACCTATGAACCCCTAATCTGCTGCCCCTAACATTGCCGAAACCTACATTATATTTATTAACCCCTAATCTGCCCCCCCAACGTCGCCACCACCTACCTACAATTATTAACCCCTAATCTGCAGACCGGACCTCGCCGCCACTATAATAAATGTATTAACCCCTAAACCGCCGCACTCCTGCCTCGCAAACACTATAATAAATTTTATTAACCCCTAATCTGCCCTCCCTAACATCGCCGCCACCTACCTACAAATATTAACCCCTAATCTGCCGCCCCCAACGTCGCCGCTACTATAATAAATTTATTAACCCCTAAACCTAAGTCTAACCCTAACACCCCCCTAACTTAAATATAAATTAAATTTAAAGAAATAATTTTACTATATATAAATAAATTAATCCTATTTAAAACTAAATACTTACCTATAAAATAAACCCTAATATAGCTACAATATAACTAATAGTTACATTGTAGCTATTTTAGGATTTATATTTATTTTACAGGCAACTTTGTATTTATTTTAACTAGGTACAATAGCTATTAAATAGTTAATAACTATTTAATAGCTACCTAGTTAAAATAATTACAAAATTACCTGTAAAATAAATCCTAACCTAAGTTACAAATACACCTAACACTACACTATCAATAAATTAATTAAATAAATTACCTACAATTAGCTAAACTAAAATACAATTAAATAAACTAAACTATAATACAAAAACAAACAAACACTAAATTACAGAAAATAAAAAAAGTTTAAACTAATTACACCTAATCTAAGCCCCCTAATAAAATAAAAAAGGCCCCCAAAATAATAAAATGCCCTACCCTATTCTAAATTACAAAGTTATCAGCTCTTTTACCAGCCCTTAAAAGGGCTTTTTGTGGGGCATTTCCCAAAAGTAATCAGCTCTTTTATCTGTAAAAAAATACAACCCCCCCCAACATTAAAACCCACCACCCACACACCCCTACTCTAACCCACCCAAACCCCCCTTAAATAAACGTAACACTAACCCCCTGAAGATCTCCCTACCTTGAGTCGTCTTCACCCAGCCGAGCCGAATTCTTCATCCAAGCGGAGCAAGAAGAGGTCCTCCATCCGGTAGAAGTATTCATCCAAGCGGCGTCTTCTATCTTCATCCGGAGCTAAGCCATCTTCCATTCAGCCAACACGGAGCCATCCTCTTCAACCGACGGACTAACGCTGAATGATGGTTCCTTTAAGGGACGTCATCCAAGATTGCATCCCTCGAATTCCGATTGGCTGAAAGGATTCTATCAGCCAATCGGAATTAAGGTAGAAAAAATCTCATTGGCTGATTCAGCCAATCAGATTGAAGTTCAATCCGATTGACTGATCCAATCAGCCAATCGGATTGACCTTGCATTCTATTGGCTGATCGGAACAGCCAATAGAATGCGAGGTCAATCCGATTGGCTGCTTGGATCAGCCAATCGGATTGAACTTCAATCTTGGATGACGTCCCTTAAAGGAACCGTAATTCGTCGTTAGTCCGTCAGTTGAAGAGGATGGCTCTGCGTCGGCTGGATGGAAGATGGCTCCGCTCCGCTCCGGATGGATGAAGATAGAAGACGCCGCTTGGATGAATACTTCAACCGGATGGAGGACCTCTTCTTGCCCCGCTTGGATGAAGACTTCTACCGGATAGAGGACCTCTTCTTGCTCCGCTTGGATGAAGAATTCGGCTCGGCTGGGTGAAGACGACTCAAGGTAGGGAGATCTTCAGGGGGTTAGTGTTACATTTATTTAAGGGGGGTTTGGGTGGGCTAGAGTAGGGGCGTGTGGGTGGTGGGTTTTAATGTTGGGGGGGTTGTATTTTTTTTACAGGTAAAAGAGCTGATTACTTTGGGGCAATGCCCGCAAAAAGCCCTTTAAAGGGCTGGTAAAAGAGCTGATTACTTTGTAATTTAGAATAGGGTAGGGCATTTTATTATTTTGGGAGGATTTTTTATTTTATTAGGGGGCTTAAATTAGGTGTAATTAGTTTAAACTTCTTGTAATTTTTTTTTATTTTCTGTAATTTAGTGTTTGGTTTTTTTGTATTATAGTTTAGTTTATTTAATTGTATTTTAGTTTAGCTAATTGTAGGTAATTTATTTAATTAATTTATTGATAGTGTAGTGTTAGGTGTATTTGTAACTTAGGTTAGGATTTATTTTACAGGTAATTTTGTAATTATTTTAACTAGGTAGCTATTAAATAGTTATTAACTATTTAATAGCTATTGTACCTAGTTAAAATACAAAGTTGTCTGTAAAATAAATATAAATCCTAAAATAGCTACAATGTTACTATTAGTTATATTATAGTGTTTGCGAGGCGGGAGTGCAGCGGTTTAGGGGTTAATACATTTATTATAGTGGCGGTGAGGTCCGGTCGGCAGATTAGGGGTTAATAATTGTAGGTAGGTGGCGGTGACGTTGGGGGGGGATTAGGGGGTAATAAATATAATATAGGTGTCGACGATGCTAGGGGCAGTAGATTAGGGGTTCTAGTGATAATGTAGGTTGCGGCGGTGTCCAGAGCCGCAGATTAGGAGTTAATAATAAAATGCAGGTGTCAGCGATAGTGGGGGCGGCAGATTAGGGGTTAATAAGTGTAAGGTTAGGGGTGTTTAGACTTGGAGTTCATGTTGTGTTAGGTGCAGACTTAGAAAATGTTTTCCCATAGGAAACAATGGGGCTGCTTTTTTTGCAGGTGTTAGGTTTTTTTCAGCCAGCTCAGCCCCATTGTTTCCTATGGGGATATCGTGCACAAGCACGTTTTTCCAGCTTACCGCTACCGTTAGCAGCACTGGTATTGAGGGTTGAAGTGGAGCTAAATTATGCTCAACGCTCCCTTTTCTGAGGCTAACACAGCCATTCAGACAACTCTAAATACCAGCATTGTCTTAAGGGTGCGCTGAAAAAAAAAGTAGTGTTAGCACCGCGGGTCTTTACCGACAAAACTCTAAATCTAAGCGTAAGTTTTCTAGGCCTGATTTTTGCATAAAGAGATCATACCAGACCGAAAATGAGGTAACCCCGGCTTTGTTGTAACTCAGCATTCTCTCTCCTCCAAACACGACGAGTTGTGTTTCTACCAAACAGTTCTACTTTGGTTTCATCTGACCATATGACATTCTTCCAATCCACTTCTGGATCATCCAAATGCTCTCTAGCATACTTCAGACAGGCCCGGACATGTACTTGCTTAAAAAGGGAGATATGTCTGGCAATGCAGGATCTGAGTCCCTGGCGGAGTAGTGTGTTACTGATGGTAGCCTTTGTTACATTGGTCCCAGCTCTCTGCAGGTCATTCACTAGGTTCCCCCATGTGGTTCTGGGATGTTTGCTCACTGTTATTGTGATCATTTTGACCCCACGGGGTGAGATCTTGTGTGGAGCCCCAGATCGAGGGAGATTATCAGTGGTCTTGTATGTCTTCTATTTTCTAATTATTGCTCCCACAGTTGATTTCTTCACACCAAGCTGCTTGCCTATTGCAAATTCAGTCTTCCCAGCCTGGTGCAGGTCTACAATTTTGTTTCTGGTGTCCTTCGACAGCTCTTTGGTCTGCACCATAGTGTAGTTTGGCGTGTGACTGTTTGAGATTGTGGACAGGTGTCTTTTTATACTGGTAACAAGTTCAAACAGGTGTCATTAATACAGGTAATGAGTGGAGGACAGAGGAGCCTCTTAAAGAAGAAGATACAGGTCTGTGAGAGCCAGAAATCTTGCTTGTTTGTAGGTGGCCAAATACTTATTTTCCACCGTAATATGCAAATAAATTCTTTCCAAATCAGACAATGTGATTGCCTGGATTTGTTTCCACATTTTGTCTCTTATAGTTGAGGTATACCTATGATAAAAATTACAAGTCTCTTTCATCTTCTTAAGTGGGAGAACTTTCACAATTGGTGGCTGACTAAATACTTTTTTGCCCCACTGTATATATATATATATACATACATATATACAGATTAGAGATGTACATTCAGAGGTTTCATGATATTCCAAACACATAAGAAGGCAGTCCTTCATACCGCTTGGCTATTTTAGTTGTCGAATTAATTCTTGTGCAACAGTAACACACTAAAATCTGGATTTACACAGATTTTAGCATGTTGCTGTTGCACAAGAATGAATTTGACTATGAAAATAGCAGAGTGACATGAAAAAGCTCAAAAGTGTACATATCTAGGTATATAAGTATATACATGTGTATATATGTGTTTATAAATGTTAATAGGTATATATATACAACACATAGAAACACCCAGCACTCACCTGCTAGCTCACAGCTAAGATAAAATCACAACTGGAAAGGTTAATCACCGCATCTGGCCAAATGGGAAAGCTCAGGCACCACGTCAAGGTCCTTTCCTTAGCCTGAGTCCCTAACACAGGCACACCATCATGCGAGCTCACAAAGCTAAACAAACTGAGAACAAAGAAGGGGTGCACAGGTGGCTGTAATCACCCATAGAAAATACAAAACATGGAAGGGAACTGCACTCCAAGACCGGATCAGGTACACATCCTGTGACTCAGTAACATCCAGCCCTGGGTGCTAAATAGCACTCCAAAAAAGCTGTGATGTCACCAGAGCCACAGGCAGTTAACCCCAGTCCGGAATGGGTGCAAGAACCAAGGGAGATTACAAATAAAAAGTAATGCAACACATAGAAACACCCAGCACTCACCAGCTAGCTCACAGCTAAGATAAAATCACAACTGGAAAGGTTAGTCACCGCATCTGGCCAAATGGGAAAGCTCAGGCACCACGTCAAGGTCCTTTCCTTAGCCTGAGTCCCTAACACAGGCACACCATCATGCGAGCTCACAAAGCTAAACAAACTGAGAACAAAGAAGGGGTGCACAGGTGGCTGTAATCACCCATAGAAAATACAAAACATGGAAGGGAACTGCACTCCAAGACCGGATCAGGTACACATCCTGTGACTCAGTAACATGCAGCCCTGGGTGCTAAATAGCACTCCAAAAAAGCTGTGATGTCACCAGAGCCACAGGCAGTTAACCCCAGTCCAGAATGGGTGCAAGAACCAAGGGAGATTGCAAATAAAAAGTAATACAACACATAGAAACACCCAGCACTCACCAGCTAGCTCACAGCTAAGATAAAATCACAACTGGAAAGGTTAGTCACCGCATCTGGCCAAATGGGAAAGCTCAGGCACCACGTCAAGGTCCTTTCCTTAGCCTGAGCATGTTGCTGTTGCACAAGAATGAATTTGACTATGAAAATAGCAGAGTGACATGAAAAAGCTCAAAAGTGTACATATCTAGGTATATAAGTATATACATGTGTATATATGTGTTTATAAATGTTAATAGGTATATATATATACATACATCTGGCCAAATGGGAAAGCTCAGGCACCACGTCAAGGTCCTTTCCTTACAAAACATGTTTTGTATTTTCTATGGGTGATTACAGCCACCTGTGCACCCCTTCTTTGTTCTCAGTTTGTTTAGCTTTGTGAGCTTGCATGATGGTGTGCCTGTGTTAGGGACTCAGGCTAAGGAAAGGCTAAGAAAATACAAAACATGTTTTGTATTTTCTATGGGTGATTACAGCCACCTGTGCACCCCTTCTTTGTTCTCAGTTTGTTTAGCTTTGTGAGCTCGCATGATGGTGTGCCTGTGTTAGGGACTCAGGCTAAGGAAAGGACCTTGACATGTTGCCTGAGCTTTCCCATTTGGCCAGATGCGGTGACTAACCTTTCCAGTTGTCATTTTATCTTAGCTGTGAGCTAGCTGGTGAGTGCTGGGTGTTTTTATGTGTTGTATTTTTTTTATATATATATACTTTTTATTAAGATTTTCATCACACATATCATACATTGGAGATTCAAATGTCTCAAAAATCATATTACAATCAAGTATCGAACTGGCATCGGAAAACAGAATTACATATCAAACAATAATCTATATAGTGACTGTAAAATATTATAGTCCAGCACATTAAATACCATGACTGTTCTAATTTAGCATATTTTCAGTAACCAGGATGAATGTAGCAACATTTTTGCCACGATATTTTACTTTACCTATTGGGATGCCAGGACATAAGAAAGAAGAGCGAAATAAAAAGAAAAAAGAAAGAGAAGAAGAGAAAAAAAAAAAAAAAAAAAAAAACCTTACTTATTACAATAAATACATATATAGCATTCCCCATGCTCTCTCTCCTCCACCCATCTCCCTACAGCCCCTGCCCCTTGTTGATACAACTGAACACTTTAGACTATCCACTGTAGGGGTAAAACCTCTGCTGTAATTAATTCCATAAAGGGTATAGCATTTATAAGCGGTGTAATAAATTGTTTTTGGCTTGGCATCGGCCAAGAGCAGATATACTTCTTCCATTTTTTAAAAATTTTCTGTAGGATTTTATAGATCTCAATTTCAAGTCTTGCTGTTCTATTACCATTTGTAATTTAATAACGTTTACCAACTCCTGCATACTCGGTGCTGCTTTATTTTTCCATTTAGTAAATATTAAATTCTGTGCAGCTAAGATTATTGTATTCAGGAAGATCCTATCACCCACATTCCCCTTTTTACTCAGAAAGAATATTTGTAATGGATCTAATATCACCCTTACATTCTGATATTTATTTATCCAGTATTGTACTCTTAACCAAAATTGCTGAATTTTGGGGCATCCCCATAAACAATGTAATAAATTAGCTTTCTGTTCCCTACATCTGCTGCACTCGCTTTGTTGTACCGTAGCCCATTTACCTACTCTCTCTGGCGTCAGATGATATTGGTTTATTAATTTGAGCTGAGATTCTCTCCAGTTCACCCTATCTGTCGCTTCCTCTGCCAATTTAATACTTCCAGCGATCTCTTCTACTTGTATTGTAGTGAAATATTTGTAAAGTTTATCTTTCAGGGTATTTATGTGAGATTGTCCCAGTATCAGCATTATTTGTTGGTACCAGTATGAGATCGACCTTATTCCTGCCTTGTAAATCTTAAGACCTGAGTCTATTTGAGCTTGTTGCCAGTCAGTGCCAAAATGGGTATTCTGTGTAACAATGTAGTGTCGGGTTTGCAGATATGCAAAAAAATTTTTTGCGGGCAATTGGAATTCTGCAGCTAGGTTCGCATATGATTCTATCTCACCATTCTGCCCCCTTCTTAACTGTGCAAAATCAATAATCCCTTTGGCTTTCCATTCAAGAAATACCTCATTTTGTATTCCTGGTATAAAATCCACACAGCCCACTATGGGTAATTGTCTTGAGACCTGAAACTTCAGACTCAGTAAATTACAGTACTTTTGCCATGCCCTTACTATATTTGCTATGGTACTAAGGTGTCCTATCTGCCTTGGTAGTTTGTTGTATGGGCAATGCAATATGGCCTTTAAATTGTATGGTTTGATCAGCTCTGATTCTAACTCGTAGTGTGTAACATAGTCTGAGTTTGTGAGCCAGTCTAAACCAAATTTCAATATTGTGATAATATTGTAGTATTTGATACTAGGAAGTGCGAATCCTCCAAAATTCTTTTTTACGCATAGTTTTTCTACTGACAGGCGAGGTTTCTTTTTCCCCCAGATAAAACATGCACATAACTTGTTATATCTATCTATATCTCTTTGTGGTATAAAAATTGGTATATTTTGTAGGAGAAATAATACCTTCGGGAAAAAAATTGTTTTTAGCAGCATTATCCTTGCTGAAAGTGAAAGATAATACAGATTCCATTTCTCAAGATTTGCTTGCAAGTTATCAAAAACCACTTTATAATTTAACTGATACCATTCGTCTGGGTTCTTCCCCATTTTAATCCCTAAATAATTAATGTGTTTAACCTCTTTAAAAACATTATTTACGCTTAATCTGGTTTTGATCACCCACAGTAATTCTGACTTCGAGGGGTTGATTTTATATCCTGTGAAAGTACTAAATCTACCTATGATATCCATCACTAACAGGATATTTTTATCAGATTCTTGTATGAACAATAGAATGTCATCTGCGTATAAGGATATTAACGTCTTCTGCTCCCCTATGGTTAATGCTTGTATATCCATCCTAATCTTTACTGCGAGGGGTTCAAGTGCTAAATCAAATAATAGAGGGGAAAGTGGGCACCCCTGACGTGTGCCTTTCTCTAGTGTAATATGTTCTGAAAGCTCCCCGTTTACTAATAATTGTGATTTTGGTTTATTATAGATCAGTTTAACCAGCTCGACAAGGTTTCCGGAAAACCCAAAGTTCTCTAATGTTGACACCAGATGATTCCATATAATGGAATCAAACGCCTTTTCTGCGTCTATTGTAACAATTGCTAAGTCTTTCTTAGGTAGTTTCCCTTCCACCCTGCCGAGCTGATAAAAGTGATCCAAGATTGTCTGAACCCTACGCATGTTACAAACTGCATTTCGTCCCGGGATGAACCCAGCCTGGTCTGGATGAATCAGTTCTGCTATTATTTTTTTAAGCCTTGCTGAAATAATTGACATTAATATTTTATAATCTTGATTCAATAAAGATATGGGGCGATAAGATGCTAAATTTTCTGGGTCTTTCCCTTTCTTGTGAATCAGTGTAATTATCGAATCTGTAAAGTATCTCGAATTCATCTCCCTATTCTGATAATAATCATTATATAGTTTTGTTAATAGGGCTGGTATTATATCTACTGTTATTTTATAGAATTCGGTGGGCAGCCCATCTGGTCCTGCCGCTTTCCCTGTTTTGGAATTTTTAATTATTTGGACAACTTCTGCCTCCTCAATTGGCTGGTTTATTTGTAGGAGTGCTTCCCGTTCTATCTGTGGCAGCTTCACCCTCTGCCAAAACCTTTCCTTTTCCTTATTATTTATCTGTTGCTTACTATAAAGTTTTCTATAGTAATCTAGAAAGGCTTCCCTGATATCAACAGATGTTGTGAGGCATTTGTCTCCAACCCTGATTGCTCCTACTAAATTACTTTTCTTACGGAATTTGGTTATCTTTGCTAAATGTTTTGTGTTTAGGCCCTGATATATTACCCTTGCCTTTAGATCTTCCCTAGCCCATTTTTCTTTAAGGAAAGTCTCCCTTTCTTCTTTTGTTTTTAAATATCTACGCCAGTTAAGATCATTTGGGTTGCTTCTATACCTCCCAAAAGCATTTCTCAATTGATTTGCCTGTTGAATTTCCCTTGCTTTCAGCTTACGGACCATCTTTACCATGTATGCTTTAATCTCCCCTCTCATTACAGCTTTCCCTGCTTCCCATAGAATTTCCGTATTGTTTATCTGTTGATTATGTGTATAATATTCCTGCCATTTCTGATTCACCCAATTTGCAAATTGCGGATTATTACATAGATACCCCGGAAAATGAAATGTGTTTGTCTTTCTTTGGGACCTGTCTCTAGCAGCTATTGTCAATGTAATTATAGCATGGTCTGACAGTATTATATCAGAGATGTCTGTCTCTATTTCATACCTGAGGATCTGTTCGTCTATCAAAAACATGTCTATGCATGAAAAGTTTCTGTGTGTTTTGGATTCGCATGTAAATGTCCGGTCATCTGGGTGTTGCAATCGCCAAATATCTTTTATTTTCAATGCAGTTAAAAAGTTCCTCAAACATTTTGCTTCCCTGAAATTGGCCTGTTTACACCTTAGCTTATGTCTATCAATTTCTGGATATAATGTTATGTTCATATCTCCAACTATAATTAGGTTCTGGCCTAGAAATGGTAATAGTTTTTGTTTCATTTGTTGCCAGAAATCTATTTCAAGCCCATTAGGTCCATATATGTTGCAGATAGTCCAGACTGTATTATCTACCTTTAATTGTATTATTATGTATCTCCCTGTAGTGTCTAATTCTTGTTTTAAAATATTATAATCCAGATTTTTATTTAAAAGAATAGCCACCCCCCTCTTACGCTTGCTACATGGTGTAGCAATAATCTCCGCTATCCAGTTTGTTTTTAATTTGTCTATCTCTACTTTTTTTAGATGTAGTTCCTGTAAACATATAATATCCGGATTACCTTTTTTAACCATTCTAAGTACATTTCTACGTTTAACAGGGGAGGTGATGCCCCCCACGTTCCAAGATATTTTTTTTAACGGAGCCATCCTTCTAGCCATTTACACAGGGGGGGTGGGCAGGAGAGAGAGACATGAGAAAAAAAGAAGAGAGAGAGAGAGAGAGAAAAAAAAAAAAAAGGAAAAAGAAAAAAACCCAAGGCTTCTCCACCCACATTCTTTGTCATAATTGTCATACCCACACAATCTCTTTGTCTGCTCCCCTCTGAAAAGAAAATCAAATTCACTAATAGTTTACCTTTCATACTACAATATTATTTTCTTTGCAGAATGTCTTAGCTTCGTCCACCGAATTTAAAGCTACGGTGCCATCCATACTAAGTACTGTAATTTTTGCAGGGTATCTCATTGTTGCTCTTAAGCCTGCTTTAATTAATCCCGTACAATATGGCGCCATAGCTTTCCGTTTGGTGGAGGTTTCTAGAGAAAAGTCCTGAAATAAATACACCTGCTTCTGTTCTATCATAAGTGGTTGGTTAATCCTGTACTGCCGCATAATATTTATCTTATCTTGAAAGTTTAAGTATTTGATTAAAACCATACGTGGATATTCAGAAAGAAAAATTATTATTAAAGCGCCAAAAGGACGAGGCTGGGTCTAAGTGAAATTATATCATTTATTACAATGAATATAGAAAACAGTTAAAATATATCTAGAGTACATAAAAAATATATATACATATATCCTGGATCCAAGATTTACAATAATTAAAACAAAATGTAAAAGCAATCAGTAAAAACAGATGTATCCAAAACTTGATTTTATCAGTAATTCGATTGGTTTGGAAATCTGATATGTTGTGAGTCAATGATACAAGCTATGTATCTTAACAGTGCTTTAAAGCAAATGGATTGAATGTTATTTGATTGAGTGTGGGTGCTCTTATTAACACATCAGTGTGAAATAATAAAGTGCAAACAAAGGTTAACAAAGAACAGTGTAAAGATCAGTGTAAACCTATGATGTGAACACAACTAGCAATCGTTAAATTGTGTAGTGTTAGTGTACAATGGCAAACTCCAAAAAAACATATAAAAAATATAATTTAGAATATAAAAATATAAAAATATAAAAATCCAAAAAAATCCAAAAAAAGGTCCAAAAAAGTCCTGAAACAAAGTGAACAGTCAAACAACAGTGGAGAATGTCAGATGTGAAAAATTAAAAATGAAAAATGAAAAAATGAAAAAATGTACTTGTTTGTCCCAAACAGATGTAGTGGTATTCCTCCCAGTGTTTTTTCTCCCAAGTGTTAGATGTAGATAAGACTCCTAAGTGATGACCCAATCGGTCAGTCAGTGATCTGCCATATTGATCCTTTCTGTCAAAGATACAAGAACAATAATAGTGCAGACGTTTTACAAAATAGCTCCCTATCAGAGTATCACTTACCAGTCGACGCGTTTCGGTCAGGCATTGACCTTTATCAAGACTGGTTTTAGCTAATTTTTTGCTTCTTTTTATACCCTTGTTGATTTTCGTATGACCGGAAGTGCAGTTTCCCACTTCCGGTTTCGGGTGACGATCGTTAGTTAATATCGTATATGAAAGGGCTTTTCTATTGGCATTTTTTATTCATAGTTTGGAATAAAACACTTGTATCTTAAATCCATATAGTTTGGTATGGTATATTTAATGTTTTCCTATGAGTTCCGATTTTCTAGTTATCTGATTGGTCGAATTTAGGGCGTGTGTTCTATGCCTTTTACTATTGGTGGTGTATTTCAGTCTTGTGAATAGACTCCAACTACCTATTTACATGTGGGGGTGTGTATTAGTTCCCTTTTCTTATTGGTCCAATATTTCTTAGTGCCGGTTTCCATACTATTTTCAGTGTATGTTAATTGTGAATTGGATATGTTCTTTTGTGTGGTCCAGTCAAAGGTGGGATAGACATTGTGTGTCACAGTCAAAATTGAAAAATAATGAAAAGTAAATATAACATAACAAATAAAAATAAAAAATAGAAATAGCGATTAAAACAATAGAAATTATATAAATATTGCAACAAGTACATACATACTTTTATACATACTTTTTACATTCTTAGCATTTTATTTCTTCAATCTTATGCTGTATTAGACATTTTTAAAGTGGAATGACATATTGATGGTATATAGAAATTTCAATAGACCCGTGCTTTGTTGTTTTCTTATCTGTTTAAAATGGGGGGTATATGAGATACTTTTTCTTGTTGGTCTTCGGTAATTTATTAATAATTATTGTTTTTTTAAATTCTTTCTGATTATCCAGCTTAGATTTTAGCTTAAATTATAGCTTAAATTTTTATTATAGCTTATATTTTTAGAGGACTGGGTTAATGATTCTTCTCTAATATATTAGATGTTCTTTCTATTGTGTGTATTGGGTATAGTGGGTTTTTTGTTGGAAATCTGTATATACCCCTTTATTAGGTATTAGAGGGCCGATCGTAAGGGCCACTTGGAATGGGATTAAAACCCCATGTCAGGTTGTATCTATGTGATTTCTTTTTCTGGAGTTATCAAGTGGGGAAGGTCTCACAAATAGACCATAATCATCAAAGCTAATATATTCATTAGAGTTTCTGAATAAACTATAGGCGAAATCTTTTCCCTTCTCTGATGTTGTTATATATTAGAATCTATAAGTGTTCTCAAATATGAGCTTTTTATAGTTATCATCATATCTGTATGATGGTAAATATCAATGCGGTGAATTGGTCTTTTTAATGGGCCAATGTTAAGTTAGCAATCTGATATATTTAATATATTTGATATATTTGATATATTTAACTAGTTACCACATTTAGGGGCTAGATAGACAGTTTGAGAGACAGGTTTAGAGATGATATATAGAGGGAGAGGGATTTACACTTAGCTTCTGATGTTTATTCATCTGTACTTTCATTCTCTCAAGGTGGGATATATGTGGCATTATTCAGGATTTTTTCTTTTCTATAGTTATAATCCTCTTAGTGATGTTTTTCTTCTTATGATGAAATGTTTTCTTAAGGTAGTCAAATTCTCTTACTTGGATATGAGCAGAAATGTGGCCGGGGACAGTTATATGTATGAGAGTTTCCTAGGAAGCTCTTAATTCCCTGAGGTGTGTTGTCTGGAGGGTCACTCTGATCCTTCTCGTTTCCTCTGGTGTACTCCCATAGCCTTACTAGTTCAATGTTATCCTTAGTTTAGGTTCAATAGATGAGACAGGTCCTCTTTATTATTCAAACCTCTAGGGTGGAGGGAGTCAAGGCGAAATATCCATTTTGACTCCTCAGTGAGTAATTTTTTCTCCTGGTTTCCTCCTCTCCAATCCCTGGGAACCTTTTGTATTCCCATATATGTGAGTGTTTTGATGTTTCCTTGATGTTTTTCTGAAAAATGTTTGTATAATGCGGTCTCTTTATTGAGTTTTTCGATACATAACAAATGTTCACGTATCCTATCTCTCAGTGGTCTGGACGTTTGTCCCACATATTGGAGACCGCATGGGCATTCGAGGAGGTATATGACGTCCTTATCTTGACACTTTATTAGTTCTTTGATTTTGTATTTTTCTTTATTATTGTGTGATTGGAACATTGTGGATTTTTTGCCACATTTGCATGCCTTGCATGTGTGACAGGGAAAAAAACCTTTTATTGTTTTCCCAAATACATCTTTTATTCCAGATTTTTTGACCTTTTTGATGCTTGGGGCTAGTTTGTTTTTCAGGTTATTTGTTCTTCTGTATACGAACTTTGGTCGTTGAGGAAGTTTTTCTCCTAGGATGTCATCGTCCTTCAATATGTTCCAATGCTTCCTAAAGATGTTTTCGATAACCCTACTGTTTTCACTGTATTCTGTTATTAATGGTATATCCAGGATTTCGTTGTCATTATTCCCACTGGATTTATCCTTGTATTTGGTTAGTTCTTTTCTTTCAATTTTTCGGACCTCTTCTATCTTCTGATCCAATAGATGTTCGTTGTAACCTCTCTCGATGAATTTAGCCTTGATTAACTGGGCTTGTTCCTCCCATTTTTGTGGATCTGAGCAGTTTTTCTTCATCCGTAGAAGTTGTCCCTTTGGGATGTTTGCCTTCCAATTTCTGTGATGACAACTGGTTTGGTGGACATAATTGTTGCTGTCCACCTGCTTAAAGTGAGTTGATGTTTCGATGTTATTATTCTTTATTTCTATTTTCAGATCCAGATAAGTAAGAGATTTTTGACTACATTCGTATGTAAACTGAAGATTTACTTCATTCTGGTTCATCACCTTGAAGGTATATTCAAGATCTTCTTGTGTTCCTCTCCACACAAGTATGATGTCATCGATATAGCGGCGATAGAGGACCAGATCCGCGCCTGCAGGACATGACTCCCAGAAAATTTCTTCCCACTTGGCCATATAGAGGTTGGCATAGCTCGGCGCGAACCTGGTCCCCATCGCCGTCCCACATATCTGTCTGTAGAATTTCCCTTCGTTGCTGAAGTAATTGTGATGTAGAATATAGTTTATACTTTCTAGTATAAATTCACATTGTCTTTCTGGGATCTCTTCCTCTCTCTCCAGGTAAAATTTCACAGCTTTCAGTCCTTCCTCATGGGGAATACTCGTGTATAACGCAGTCACGTCACAAGTTGCCAGGATGTAATTCTCTTCCCAACTTATATCCTCGAGTAGATTGATTATTTGAGTAGAATCCCTTATATATGATGGGCGTTCTCTGACAAGCTTCTGGAGATGTCTGTCCACATACTCCGACAGATTGCTACTTAAAGACCCTATCCCTGAGATTATTGGTCTTCCAGGGGGGTTGTTCAAACTTTTATGAATTTTGGGGAGGTGATATATTATCGGTGTCTTTGGAAATGTTACATTTATGTAATCATACTCTTTTTCATTCAGAATATTCTCTTCTTTTGCTCCCTTCAAAAGGTTTGTCAGTGTTTTTTTTTTTTTTTTTTTTTTTTTGGACGTGAGTTGCCCTCTTGTGGTACTCTATACTGTCCAATTCTGTGTGCCCTTTCCACTTGTAGTTTTTCCTCCTGCATCTGCATTCCTATCAGCTTCGGTAGGGATATTGACCCAAATTTTAACAGATCCTCAAATTCCTTGGTCTCTGGTAGACCCACTATTCTTACGTTACTACGTCTAGACCTGTCTTCAAGATCTTCTACCTTTAGCTGTAGAGATTTAATCTGGTCTGCCTGTAAATTTATGTCTGTTTCTTGTGTATATACTTTGTCCTCTAGGTCGGAAACCCTATTTTCTATCTCAGTCATTCTAGATGAAAATTGTTTTACATCTTGTGCTAGATCCACTATCTCTCTCTTTATGATCTCGAACTGTGGTAATATCAGATCAGCTAGTTGATTTATGGTTAACTGAGTCTCTGTATTCTTGCTCGTGTTTTCTATGTCTGTTTCTGTAATGCTTTCATGCAAAGATTTCAATTTTTTGTCTTTTTTTATCGGCAAATTCGGTGATCTATTTTTCATATTTATCATATATTTATCCATATACCAGGTACCAGCCAGCTCCAACAAGGGAAGGAGGACAACGTCAGAGAAAGAACCACTATACAAATTTCCCCATTAACCCTTCAGCAGCTACCTATCTCTTGTCCCTGTTATGGATATTACTCCCTACAATTGTGTCCCTCTGTATCTACCTTTATCCTGAGTGTGCTGTTTACATCAAACAGGGAAGTTACTTCGGCCCCTTCTTCCTGCTTATGTTCCCCTCTTAGTCATACTACTTTAACCTTTTATAAGTGTTGCGCATACATGTTGTACTTTAAATCAAATCAAAAACATTCTTAAAATATACTACTTTAACCTTTTATAAGTGTTGCACATACCTGTTATACTTTAAATCAAATCAAAACATTCTTAAAATCAACGATTTCAGAATTTAACCACTAATACCCTCAGTGAGGAGATTTTCACATCCCTGTATATAGACCCAAAACCTACGCCGGGTTTACTTTACTCTCCTCACTGTGCTGATTCTATTACCTCCACAGTATTATCCTTTTGTAGTTTTCCACAGCTATCTATACAGCTCTATACTACATCAATACAGTATAGTATATTAAGACATTCCTCAGATCTTATATCGTCGTTACACAGCATACATTCCCTGTATAAAATATATACCCAACCGTTCCCCAGTGCAATAAACCCTCCCACAATGTGTGAATAGTGTCTCTCTTTTTCTATAGAGGGTTTTTATAAAGACTGTCCAAATTTCCCTCTGCTTATGTATACAACAGCTGCTCTTTCACTCTTGTGGGTCACGTTCCTCTTTTTTCCCCCTGCTGAGTATGGCAGGATTCAGCAAGATACTTGGGAGAACCCCCACAATCCACCTCGATCTGTGTATAGTGTTACACTTTAATTTTATACTGCTGCTTGTGAGTAGCTGATAACCAGACCTATGTATCTTATGACTTTTTTAGGCAGGTGCCAAAATATAGTTCAGTCTGCAATGTTCCTTTCTCTGTGGCGCTGTCCCCTTATACGGGCCAATATGTCTCAGTAAGCAGGGGGTGTTCAGACATCTTTGTCTCAGTCTACTCCTGAATCTTTCCTACTCCTGTTTTCTGTTTAGAACCCAGGCAATTATATATATACAGACTCCTTCATATTTATGGGCCCATCTATTTCTGTTATCTTATGCCTGTTCCAGGAACCAAGCAAACAGCCCCAGCACAATGTTTGCCTTTCAACTCCAATGTTTTAAATCTCTGATGTGATAGGATTTATTTCTTTGCACCTTATCTTTCAGACACTTACTCCAAGCATCCAGTCTCTGCTTGATTTTTACCACAGACACACGCTACACAGCAATTATATTACATTATTACACTCAATGTTACTTGCGGTTTTTTTATATGTCTCAGATTTTCCTTTCTGCCGTGTTTTCAGCTCTTTGGCGGTTTCCTTATACCCCAAGCCACTTCACCGTTTGTTACCTTAGACCCACTTCGTCATACGCCTATTCCGGGTACTTGTGTTAATACGGAATTATGAAGGTTTGCGGCTACCTCCTTGGAGTCACGCCATGCTGCATACCGCTCTGTTATCTGTACTGGCTCCTTTTCTGGCACCTTACTGTGGCGTGTGTCTGGGCCAGTGCTGTCCGGCCACTGTATGGCAATCTGTGAACTTCCGTCTACTCCGCTTGCTCCACTGCAAGCCGTTCCCTACGCAGAGCTGCTATACCCCGCAAACAGGAATCTGTAGATAAGGCAGAACTTTTCTGGCTTTTTTCTCTCACTTGGCTCCACGAGCCGTTCGGCGTCTTGCTGCTTCTCTTGCCACGCCTACCGGAAGTCAGCCTCCGGGATATACATTCCTACCAGGAGGGGCAAAAAGTTCTATGTGTTGTATTACTTTTTATTTGTAATCTCCCTTGGTTCTTGCACCCATTCCGGACTGGGGTTAACTGCCTGTGGCTCTGGTGACATCACAGCTTTTTTGGAGTGCTATTTAGCACCCAGGGCTGGATGTTACTGAGTCACAGGATGTGTACCTGATCCGGTCTTGGAGTGCAGTTCCCTTCCATGTTTTATATATATAAAATTTCAAGCCCTAAGCTACTAGCCAGCCCAAAATGTTACTTGCCACATTTGATCCCACCCACTACTCCACCTACACCACACCCACTAACCCCCCCCCCTCTTTGCATATGTTTAGCCAATGTGAAACACTTTATTGTGCAGTAATGTTTTAATATTGTTTTTGTTTTATACCATAAATTAAATAATGCTACATACAGTCCTGATGATGTCGAGATGGGGGATCTGGTGGTTAACATCAGTGACCGGTTCCTTACCCCCATAGAACACAGCTTACTGAATAAAGGGTTAAGCTTTGTCCCCACTCGTACGAGTGGTGAATTTGACGTGTACATAGATTGTCAAAAATTACAAAGATCACTACGCCTGAAAGAATTCTTCAGGGATTCCGAAATGATGGAAGTAACACACCCATTTAGATGTAGGAGTTCCTTCGACCCACATAGTCACAAACCAAGCATCAAAACTTTCATGAGGTTAGTGACAAAAAATTTGAGTGACCAGAAACACATCAATTACCGTAACACCTTGTCTGAAGAAGACAAGAAGACAGGCTATTCAGTCATTGGCAAAATTTCCTGACATAGTGATAAGATCAGCCGATAAGGGTGAAGCAGTTGTGGTCCTCAACTATGCATACTATCGTGAAGATATCCTACATCAATTGGGTGAGGTAATACTTAGCAAGCTCTGAACAGTTACCCTACAAGGGATTTTCAAACCATAATTAGACTAGCGGTGGAAGGTGGCTTCAGTGCAGGTCTGATAGACGAGAATACTTTGAAGTTCTTGAGGTTGGAGTTTTCATCTTGCCCGATTCTATACACACTGACGAAAATTCACAAGGACATCATGAGACCACCATGCAGATCCATCGTCTTTGCCAGGAACTTTATTACTTCTAGACTGGCGGTCTTTGTTGACCATTTTTACAAGCACTTATCAGAAATATGCAGTCTTATTTAAGAGACTCTTCTCATCTTATTGAAGAGATTACATCTCTGAACATTGAAGAGCCCTGGATTCTTGCAACGGCTGATGTAAACAGACTCTACATGATTATACCCCAGGAGGCATGCAAACAATGTTTCACAGAAGCCTTGGATAGATGTCCCTACATTGGTCCCCCAAAAAGATTTCCTGATCGAGTTGTTGGACCTAAGTTTAAGGCTCAACTACTTTCGCTTTGAAGGTTCTTACCAACAAATCTCTGTCAAGGGCATGGGATCTAATAAGGCCCCCTTAATGGCTAATTTCTTCATGGAGAAATATGAGACAACTGTGATGCAAATCTATGACAAATTGGAAGTAGTGTTCTACAGACATTATATAGATGATCTCCTCATTATATGGAGGGGGTCAGCACAACAACTTAATGACTGGTTTGTACAACTGCATTCCTTGAACAATCTGGTGAAGTTTAAAATTTTGCATGATAATACATTTATAGAGTTCCTAGATTTGAGGATTTTCAAGCAAGAAAGCAACCGATTAGGTACTGTACTTTATCGGAAACCTATCAACTAGTAGCCACCCTACGTCACTATTAAAGGTTATTCCAAGGGCCCATCATACGTATAATTAGAAACAATAGTGACCTAAAAGGGAGACAGGAACAGCTGTCAGAAATGACAAAAAAATGTTTATTCAGAGAGGATACAATCCAAGATTGATCAACCAGACCCTACAACATTGAAGAAGGAACAAACCGAAGACAACAAACAAAGAATGACCTTCCCTAATATGTACAGCCCATCTGTGAGATCACTTGGTAAGAGTCTAAACCAGCATTGGCACATCATACAGAGTGATCCAAAACTGCCATTTACCAAATGGAAAAATCCGAGGGTGGGTTTCAAACGAAATAGAAGTCATAAAGATTTTTTAATTCTCACAGACCCCACACACTGCTATAAAAAAGATACCTATCTCCGAGAAGTAAAGAAAAATAGCTCATTCCGGTGCACAGAATGTACTACATGTAGTGCGATAATACCGGGATCAACCTTTGTCCAGCCACACATGCCAAAGGGATACACCATCAGACACTTTATGACCTGTACCACCACACAGGTAGTATATCTATTAAATTATAGCTGTGGTAGTTTCTATGTGGGGAAGACCGCAGATGATGCCAGAGTGCGTTTTGCCAATCACAGATCTGCAATCAGGAGTAAAAATAAAGAACAGAAAAAGTGACCATCCAGTGGCAAGACACTTCCTAGATGCCAGACACAGTGTTAATGATCTCCGCTTCGTCCTAATTGACCATGTCCGCCCTCTCAAATGTGGTGGGGATAGGAACAAATTATTGCTGCAAGTCGTGGCGAGATGGATCCATCGATTGAATGCATTGCAGCCCAATGGACTCAATACCATGATTGACTGGCACTGTTTCCTATAAAATGTTGAGACAACTTGTTCCTTACTTCAGGGCTTTATTAATGCTTGATGATGAGAGTCCATGATACCGATTATAATCTTTGCAATTAGCTGTGACATACATTTGTTATAGGTAGATTTATACTGTTTTTGATGTAACGGACATGATTAGCTTAAATTGGATTAAATATTATCCCCGTAGATATTATCATCATAGCCACTCTTTTTATTACATGTTAGTGTATAGATCTTACAAAGTAGGTGTTGCAGTACTGTGAGCACTGATTTCCATATGCCAGTAAGTTGCATTTCAATTATGCCTTTGCCTGATTGGTCCTGTAGGTGCATGTGACCGTGAGGTGTACCGGGTTGTGTGTTTCTGATACTTCCAGGCACGTCTGGCAGTGTTGCAGCCTGTTTGTGGATTTTTGATGATTGGATTTATTTGAGGCTATTGAAAAGTGAGTTCATGACTATTACATGTGAACTTTAGGTGTATTCATACCATTAGCTGTACCATTGTCAAGATGTTACTGTATAGGTATATGTGGCATATTGCATAGTATTTGGTTTGTGTGTCATTCATTTTCCATATATGTTATCTTTTCCTTCTGATATGCTCGGACAGTTTTATAATGTTCACATTGTTTATGTTTATTATATGACTAGGTGGTTTCCATAATTACCCTTTGGTGTTTCTTTGTCCTATTTGAGGGGTGGGGTTTGTTTGAGAACTGTTATAAATTTGTTGCACTTTGTACACACTGTGTCTGAGGAAGGGGATACTTTGTCCCTGAAACGTCACTGTTCACAGTAAACTATTTTGTTAAAAAGACCAGAGAGTGCAAGTCTGTTGTTTTTATATATATATATATATATATATATATATATAAACACACAGGGAGTCTTAAGTCTGTACATTAGTAAGCGTCTTATAGGTAAATGTTTTCAGCACCTGAAAACTATCGCCTAGATTTAGAGTTTTGCATTAGAAAGGGTGCGTTAGCTACGCATGGGTTTTTCCCCCTGCACCTTTTAAACAACGCTGGTATTTAGAGTTGTCTGAAGGGCTGCGTTAGGCTCCAAAAAGGGAGCGTAAAGGCATATTTACCGCCACTTCAACCCTCAATACCAGCTTTGCTTACGGACGCGGCCAGCTTCAAAAACGTGCCCGTGCGCAATTCCCCCTTAGGAAACAATGGGGCAGTTTGAGCTGAAAAAAAACCTAACACCTGCAAAAAGCAGCGTTCAGCTCCTAACGCAGCCCCATTGTTTCCTATGGGGAAACACTTCCTAAGTCTGCACCTAACACCCTAACATGTACCCCGAGTCTAAACACCCCTAACCTTACACTTATTAACCCCTAATCTGCCGCCCCCGCTATCGCTGACACCTGCTTTTTATTATTAACCCATAATCTGCCACTCCGTACACCGCCGCAACCTACATTATAGCTATGTACCCCTAATCTGCTGCCCCTAACATCGCTGACCCCTATATTATATTTATTAACCCCTAATCTGCCCCCCCAACATCACCGCTACCTACCTACACTTATTAACCCCTAATCTGCCGACCGGACCTCGCCGCCACTATAATAAATGTATTAACCCCTAAACCGCCTCACTCCCGCCTCAAAAACCCTATAATAAATAGTATTAACCCCTAATTTGCCCTCCCTAACATCGCTGCCACCTAACTTCAAGTATTAACCCCTAATCTGCCGACCGGACCTCGCTGCTACTATAATAAATGTATTAACCCCTAAAGCTAAATCTAACCCTAACACCCCCCTAAGTTAAATATAATTTAAATCTAACAAAATAAAATAAATCTTATTAAATAAATTATTCCTATTTAAAGCTAAATACTTACCTGTAAAATAAACCCTAATATAGCTACAATATAAATAATAATTACATTGTAGCTATTTTAGGATTAATTTTTATTTTACAGGCAACTTTGTATTTATTTTAAACAGGTGCAATAGCTATTAAATAGTTAATAACTATTTAATAGCTACCTAGTTAAAATAATTACAAAATTACCAGTAAAATAAATCCTAACCTGTAACAATTAAACCTAACACTACACTATCAATAAATTAATTAAATAAACTACCTACAATTATCTACAATTAAATCAACCAAACTAAATTACAAAAACAAACAAACACTAAATTACAAAAAAAACCCCACTAAATTACAAAAAATAAAAAAAGATTACAAGAATTTTAAACTAATTACACCTACTCTAGGCCCCCTAAAAAAATAACAAAGCCCCCCAAAATAAAAAAATGCCCTACCCTATTCTAAAATAAAAAGTTTACAGCTCTTTTACCTTACCAGCCCTTAAAAGGGCCTTTTGCGGGGCATGCCCCAAAGAAAACAGCTCTTTTGCCTGTAAAAAAACATACAATACCCCCCCAACATTACAACCCACCACAGCTCTGAAGTCTTCATCCTATCCGGCAAGAAGAGGACATCTGGACCGGCAAACATCTTCATCCAAGCGGCATCTTCTATCTTCATCCATCCGATGAGGAGCGGCTCCATCTTCAAGACCTCTGGCGCGGAACATCCTCTTCTACCGACGACTAGACGATGAATGAAGGTTCCTTTAAGGGACGTCATCCAAGATGGCGTCCCTCGAATTCCGATTGGCTGATAGGATTCTATCAGCCAATCGGAATTAAGGTAGGAAAAATCTGATTGGCTGATTGAATCAGCCAATCAGATTCAAGTTCAATCCGATTGGCTGATTGGATCAGCCAATCAGATTGAGCTTGCATTCTATTGGCTGATCGGAACAGCCAATAGAATGCGAGCTCAATCTGATTGGCTAAGAAGAGGTCCAGAAGAGGCTCCGAAGTCTTCATCCTATCCGGCAAGAAGAGGACATCCGGACCAGAAAACATCTTCATCCAAGCGGCATCTTCTATCTTCATCCATCCAACGAGGAGTGGCTCCATCTTCAAGACCTCCGTCGCTGAACATCCTCTTCTCCCGATGACTAGACGACGAATGAAGGTTCCTTTAAGGCAGTGATTTTTAACCTTTTTTTTGACGTGGCACACTTTTTTACATTAAAAAATCCTGTGGCACACCACCATCCCAAAATTTAAAAAAAATCACACATTGTAGCCTAATATATATATATATATATATATATATATATATATATATATATATACACACATATACATACACACAAACACATACTGTATGTATTGTGCTGTTATGCCATGCCTCCTACAAACTATCCCTGCACTGGGAGTAAAAAACAAGCAAAGTTTAAAGTATTTAACTTAGGGGGGTGTTAGGGTTAGACTTAGCTTTAGGGGTTAATACATTTATTATAGTAGCGGCGAGGTCCGGTCGGCAGATTGGGGTTAATACTTGACGTTAGGTGTCAGCGATGTTAGGGAGGACAGATTAGGGGTTAATACTATTTATTATAGGGTTTTTGAGGCGGGAGTGATGCGGTTTAGTGGTTAATACATTTATTATAGTGGCGGCAAGGTCCGGTCGGCAGATTAGGGGTTAATACTTGAAGTTAGGTGTCAGTGATGTTAGGGAGGACAGATTAGGGGTTAATACTATTTATTATAGGGTTTTTGAGGCGGGAGTGAGGCGGTTTAGGGGTTAATACATTTATTATAGTGGCGGCAAGGTCCGGTCGGCAGATTAGGGGTTAAAAAGTGTAGGTAGGTAGCGTCGACGTTGGGGGGGGGCAGATTAGGGGTTAATAAAAATAATATAGGTGTCGGCGATGTTAGGGGCAGCAGATTAGGGGTACATAGGGAAAATGTAGGTTGCGGCGGTGTGCGATCGGCAGATTAGGGGTTAAAAAATTTAATTATAGGGGCGGCAATGTGGGGGGACCTCAGTTTAGGGGTACATAGGTAGTTTATGGGTGTCAGTGTACTTTAGAGCACAATAGTTAAGAGCTTTATGAACCGGCGTTAGCCCATAAAGCTCCTAACTCCTGACTTTTTTCTGCGGCGGGAGTTTTGTCGTTAGAGTTCTAAAGCTCACTTCAGCCAAGACTCTAAATACCAGCGTTATAAAGATCCCATTGAAAAGATAGGATACGCAATTGACGTAAGGGGATCTGCGGTATGAAAAAAGTCGTGGCTGGAAAGTGAGCGTTAGACCCTTTCCTGACTGACTCTAAATACCAGCGGGCGGCCAAAACCAGCGTTAGGACCCCTTAACGCTGGTTTAGACTGATCCACAATATCTTTACAGAGATTGAACTTGCATCACTCTCTTTGCTGGTTTTCACAGGCTTACACTCACAGGGTGTACAAGACTCCATTACCAATGTGATAAAAACAATGTTACCAACTACAAATTATAGCGGTGTACTCACGGATCCTGGGCAATGTGCTGTTCCCTCTGTTAGACCGCTGTATCCCTCACAACCTGGGAATCAATGCAGTTAAAAGGATATTAGAGAAGTACTCAGATTATGACTCCAATTTCATTTCTTCATTTCTTACATTCTTGAAGCCGTTTTGTTTTTGTTGAATCACAACTATTTTATATTTAATGGTGAATATTTAATTCAGTTGAGGGGTACTGCAATGGGGGCAAAATTTGACCCCTCTTATGCAAATTTATACCTAGCAGAATTTGAAGAATGGGCCCTCTTTGGTTTAGAAAATCACTTTAAAGATAAAATAAAATGTTACACTTGTTACATATGTGATATGCTGCTTATATGAGATGGAACAACAGACCCTTTGAATGACTTTGTGGGACATCTAAATAATAATGTGAACAACTTGAAATTTACATTTAACTATGATAAAACACACATGTCGTATTTGGATGTCTTACTAAGCCATGACATGGCTACTATCACCACAGAAGTATACAGAAAAGAGATCTCAGGAAATATGATCCTGAGAGCAGATTCTTCTCATCCTTACCATCTTAAAAGGGGCATACCCAAAGGACAATATATAAGGTGAAAACGCAATTGTAGGAGTTTACAGAGTTACTGGCAACATGCAAATAGCTTAACAGAACGTCTGATTGAGAGAGGTTATGACAAAGAAACAGATACAGTATCTATATAGATATTGAAATTTGACAGAGAAGGTTTGTTGTCAGATAAGTCGAAGAGAAAGAGAGATCATGTAGGGGTCAACGTTATCACTATTTTCAGCAAACAATTCACGGATATTTGTAGTATCATCAGAAAAAGACCTCCACTCCTGGAGAGTGATACAGACTTGCACAACATATCTAGACAATGTAAATTTATTCCTTGTAAGTCTAAAAGGGAGAGATTTTGGTGTAAGTAAGAGCAGAAATTGGTTGACACCAAGGTTAGGCTTTTACAGATGCAGAAGAAAACAGTGTAAAAGCTGTAATTACACACGGGAGGGTGATACATTTATGTCCTCTGTAACAGGGAATTTTTTTTCCATCAGACAACATATCAATTGTAATGCCACTAGGGGGCGGAGCAAGCAGGACACAAGAACGGTCGCACATTCATATTGCTCCAGTCCCAACACAACTATAATTGACCCTGGAAGACATCTATACTTCAACTAAACCCAAAGGAATCCTCTGAGGGCCTCCTGGACTCCTATCTCACACCTAGGGAGTGCTAAACTTAATTACCGGAGTGGCATCTTTCTTTTATGACAACCTAGACGCTTGATACACAAGACCAATATGAAAAGTGCTAATAGTTTCATGGAGGTCCTGCGTTGTATGCTTATGGAACACCATGCCGCTTTTGAAGAATTCATTTGTAAGGCATCTAAACACTGTGACACCTGCATCTTGCAGCTAAATACAGATCCTGCGCCTGTTTTTGTGGATGAGTGAGTGGTTACTCTAAACACTACCCCGATTACCTGTATAAAGGACCTGGTCCCTGCTATTTTAGAGCCTGCAATGGTGGATAAGGAGGCGACAACTGTAAACATAGCCCTATACATTAGAGATCCAATGCGGATCAGCAAAACTGGCATTGTCATAACTCAGCCAGTCCTCACACTAAGCTCAGCAGACAAGACACAGGAACCCAGAGGGATTCTGGCTGCGGTTCTTTTCCGAGACCGGAGAGAGACATGGCTAAAACTGCAGTTTCCAACTGTCCTTCCCTGCACAGACCTATTGGGACTCAACTGTGGATCTGATGTTGCATATAATCCGGATACATCTGAGAGCTACTGGTCCATAGTGAAGAATGGTATGGGGCTTTTAATGCAAATCTTCTGCCATATCTACCTTTTTGAACTATTGCTGAAGTTACTAGATTTGTGCTTCAAGACTGGAGTGGCAGCACGAAAGATAGGCATAGGATAAATAAACTTTGTCTTGCAGTAGTCATATTTCTATGGAAGCTACAATGGTTATTGACTATTTGAAATGACATATAATGACAACTACTCCTTGATGGCTCTTCTCATATTCAACAAAAAAAGAGCATATATTTTTTCAATGTTTAAAGGCAATACTAGATGGAGTGGTTATAATATTGCATTATTATTTACTCAGCACTTTTGTTACCTTAGCTGATTATTACATATTTCTCTTTAAATATGGGCTTCAATTCAATCAGCCTAAATAATTTCAGGTCCAAAGTGACTTCCACTCTCATTGCTATTTTTTTTATATACCTATTACACTACAGTATATACTAACCTAAGTACCTTTTGAAATGTAGACATTCTGAGGTTCATAACAGTTTTGTGTTGAAGGCTAATTTTATTATTCTGCTCTCCATAGCTAAAGGGATGCTAATACTTGCTCATATCTATTGTTAATTTGTTTAAAAGTTCTGTCGGCTTAGTATCCTGCATGTTACATTTCTTTTTGGAACTAGTTAATTTCTAGTTTAATGTTAAATTCATAGATTGATCACTATTATCTCCATCTAATGGAAGGTCTCCAACCTCTTTTTATCATATATATATATATATATATATATATATATATATATATATATATATATATATATATATATATATAGCCAGCTATAAGCCTAGGGTCAAACTGCCTCCATACAATTAACTTGTTTTGGTCTTGGTCTTGTATGCTGCTTAGTTATTTCAGTTACGCTCTTACCCCCCACCCATAACCTAAAAGTACTCTGGTATTTGCAAATTACAACCAGAGGTCTAAGTGCGGTTTCTCTCACAATTTACCGCAATTAAACCCACTACTTTAATAGATTTTACAATATAAACTACTATGTGCTATATTGTTCCTAGATTGATTCCACCTACAGTTATACTTCTTTATATGATGTGGTCAGTTGTAACGTTGGTAGAGAATAGAGATTGGGTGTCGCTGGGATCTGGCACCAACCCAAGGGTCCTGGGTGGAATCAGGTTCACGGCATTCCCTGCAAGACCATGGCCTTTACTACTACCTTTATGTAAGTTTGTTCTACACAAAACTATATACTAACAAGTGTTTCATTTAGTCACTGGCCATATGACGCTTTTCAGTTTATTTCAGTTTTGCACCTTTAAATACTAGATGTATTACAATTATTATCTTGCGTATACAGATGTAGTACAACTCTGCTAACAAAATGGTTAATAATACTATATTTTGACTTACCTCTTCTTATAATAGCTGTAGGACATTTATTTTTATTTTGTTGCTATCACTTATATAATTCATATGCTTTCTATTTATTAACCTTTTCTGTATCCTCATCCAAAAGAAATATGTTTAGATTGTTAGAAGCACAAGAGTGGCATCAACTGATTATAGGAGAAATACAGTTAAATTTATGGAAAAAAGAAAAAAGGTTTAGTATTTCTCATGTGAGTTACCAAGAGCAATTCAGTACACTGTACAGTATAGTGGCATTTCAATTGTATGAGTTTTTCTATTTGTGTGTCTAACAAACATGCCAATCTGCTTCTTTTAACTTTATCTGTTATGTAACAGATACGATTGAGCTTTTTTGTTAAGGCAACTGCTATGATCTTACCTTTATTTTTGCATTTGTATGCCAAATGTATTATTGTTTGTGTATTGTACGATATACTAAACCTCAATAAAAATTATTAAAAAAAATAACTTGTAATTCCACTAACATGGTAAACCTGATAACATGCAAAGTGTGTAATTTTCAGTATGTGAGTCTCACGTCAAGGATGCTAAAAGATCGAATAAGGGAATATCTGTTATCCTTAGAAGCTGATGTCCCCAAAACCCCAGTGGAGAAACATTTTTATAAACATGCTGCCCATTTAGACGTTTTTAGTTTCCAAGAAATTTAATTAATTAATATGGGCTGTAATGGGGGGGGGGGGCAATTTCAAGCACTGTATAGAAAGGAGGTCTTTTGGATCTATACACTCCAAATGGGGTCCCTCATAAGCATCAATGAAATTAGTGATGTGAAACTTTTTATTGACAAAACATAATATTGTTTCTTTATTTAGTTGACACAAATATATGGTTTCTAAAAAATATTTTGCCTTTCTCCTCTAATGTGTCTCTTTAGAATAGGGATACATATTTGTCCTGCAATTTGTCCTGCAATTAAATTGGACTGTATCTATCCTGTTGCAGTGTATACTTATATCCTTTGAGCTTACTAGTTAATTATATATAGAACTTTTATACGAGCTAAAATAGGTAGCTCTTTGTAAACTTGCACTGTGGGTAGTTTGCAACAGTATCATTAGTATTATTAATAAACATCCCGTTATGATCTGACTAACATAATATTGCTAAATATACTATGGTTTGTATAACGTAAGAAGGAAAAAAAATGTTCCTCCCACTATTGTTTTCTTTATGTACTGTATATATGGTATTCCCCATTCCCCCTTATTAACATGAGAAATTATAAATGTAACTGTATAACACATTTTTTATTCCCCTGAACCCCCTTAGCATGTAATCCTAAGAGTCCAGCTGTTTGTAGATCACCTTCTTAAGAGCTGACTACAACAGTGCAACTCTTGGCAGGGTCCTCTACCCATTTGATACATATAATTGTTTTGTTTACTCTGCCTTTGTTTATAGCGCTGCAGAATCTGTTGGCGCTCTACAAATAACCGATAATAATGATAATAATTACTTGAAAATGTTTTAGGGTTGATTAGATAAAATTTAGCTTTGTAACTTTATTGCTTTACAAGTTAATATGTGTATGCCATTAGTTTAAATGTATGCTACAGGTTCACGGGGTGGGTGTGCGACCCGTGGAAGAGTTAATGCAGTGAATTCCAGCAGGTATTTGTTCTTTAATGCTTCAGGTACCCCAACCACTCTTATGTTGTTATGTCGGCTTCTGTTCTCTAGGTCCTCCACTTTTTCCTGAAGGTACTGGTTCTGCCGCAGTGGATGACTAATAGAGTTAGATGCAGAAATTTGCCTGTCCTCAACATCAGAGATCCTCTGCTCCGCTTGCGTTAATCTAGTTGAATATTGCCTTATTTCAGTGGTAAGGCTTTCCATGCCTTCTTGCAGTGACTCCATTTTTGGGAGGAAGAAGGTTTTCAGCTCCTGCAGGAGCGGAGCAGAGTCCCCCACTGCAGGATTATCCTGTTGCGAGGTGCTTTGAGCGGGTGTATCTGGTATCTGACGTAACTTTTTGTCAGCTTGTTTACCCTTGGAACCCATTCTGTCTTCTGGGGGTGTAGCAAGTGACTTAAAGTATTTGTCCATCTTCATACAGGCTAGCAATGTTATTTCAGTGATAAGGTTCTGTGCAGATACTTTATGTAAGGAGAATAGTTCAGGCTTGCTGCTGAATAAACTGTTGTATTTTCCAGGGGGTTTCAATTTTGTTTTACAGCAGGGTTTGAGAATTTGTGAAGATACAGTTTAAAGTATGAGACAGATAATAAAGTTCTCTCCTGTTTGTAGCCTCTTTTGATTTTCCCCTTGTGATATAGTAAGCTAGGGAGCGTGACAGTGGGAATGTCTTGAGGGGTTAAAGGCCTAGTTGTGCGTGTGTTGTGGCCCTTGCTTTAGGCTGTACGTTACCCCTTTTTTGCAGTGCTTAGGCTCCGGTGTGGATACAGGTGTGTTCTCCAGGATTAACAGCTGTGATGCAGCTGGCAGCGGTCTTCGGCTACTGAGAGGATTCAGCCTTTGTTGGCAGAAATGGCCTGCCTTCCACAAGGAATACCCAGAATTTTGACGGAATGGAATGAGTCATTGTCAGAGTGTTCTATTATTTTGATGCAGAAATTAATTTGTTTTAAGAAAACACAAAGGGATGCAGAGTGATGTGAATTATGATGCATACCAGAAACAACTGGAAGACACACTGGATCAAGAAAGCACTGAACTCTCAGACAATAAATACAAGAAATATGAAAGGGATACTAAGGACTATGATCTGTCTGTAGTGTATTCCTGGAATACAACTAATAAGTCACAAGGTAACAAGCGAGGTAATAAGAACAAAAACAAAAATAAAAATAAGGATTATAAGAACAAAAATAAATCCAAAAACTTAAGCTCCCCATTGCCCTGAAAAGGGCATTTGCATGGGCATTGCCCTTAAAAGGGCATTCAGCTATTTTACTGCCCAAAGTCCCTAACCTAAAATTAAAACCCACCCAATAAACCCTTAAAAAAACCTAACACTAACCCCTGAAGATCCACTTACAGTTTTCGAAGACCGGACATCCTACCTCATCCAAGTGGCAGAAGTCCTCATTGAAGCCGGCAGAAGTCTTCATCCAAGCGGGCCGAAGACTTCATCCAAGCAGGTAGAAGTCTTCATCCAGACGGCATCTTCTATCTTCATCCATCCGGCGCAGAGCGGATCCATTTTCAAGACATCCAGCGTGGAGCATCCCCTTCTTACGACGAATCTTGAAGAATGAAGTTTCCTTTAAATGGTGTCATCTAAGATGGCGTCCCTTACATTCCGATTGGCTGATTCCAATCAGTCAATAGAATGCAAGCTCAATCCTATAGAATTCTATCAGCCAATCGGAATGTAATAGACGCCATCTTGGATGACGTAATTTAAAGGAAACTTCATTCTTCAAGAGACGTCGTAAGAAGAGGATGCTCCGCGCCAGATGTCTTGAAGATGGAGCTGCTCCGCGTTGGATGGATGAAGATAGAAGATGCCGTCTGGATGAAGACTTCTGCCCGATTGGATGAAGACTTCTGACGGCTTTGCTGAGGACTTCTGCCGCCTGGATGAGGATGGATGTCTGGTCTTCAAAAACTGTAAGTGGATCTTTGGGGGTTAGTGTTAGTTTTTTGTAAGGGTTGACTGGGTGGGTTTTAATTTTAGGTTAGGGACTTTGGGCAGTAAAAGAGCTGAATGCCCTTTTAAGGGCAATGCCCATACAAATGCCCTTTTCAGGGCAATGGGTAGCTTAGGTTTTTTAGATAGGTTTTTATTTGGGGAGGTTGATTGTGTGGGTGGTGGGTTTTACTGTTGGGGGGTATACCGGGGGGTGGTATATGTATTTTTTTAACATGTAAAAGAGCTGATTTCTTTGGGGCAATGCCCCACAAAAGGCCCTTTTAAGGGCCATTGGTAGTTTAGTGTAGGCTAGGTTTTTTTTTATTTTGGGGGGCTTTTTTATTTTGATAGGGTTATTAGATTAGGTGTAATCAGTTTAAATATTTGATAATTTATTTTTTATTTTGTGTAACTTAGTGTTTTTTATTTTGTGTAACTTAGTTGTTATTTTTTTGTAACTTAGTCATTTTTAATAGTAGATTTAAAGGGTTAGTAGGGTTAGGTTTTTAGAAATGTAATATAGTTAATTTAGTTTTTAGTTTAATGTAATTTTAGTATAATAGTTAGGGTAGATTAATTATTAGTTTAATATAGTTTAATGTAATTGTAAGATAATAGTTAGGGTAGGTTAATTAGTAGTTTAATATAGTTTATTTTAATTCTAAAGGTAAGTTTAAATTTATTATAAGATAGGAATGAGTTAATATTTAATGAAAAGTTAGTGGGTTATTAGGTTTAGGGGTTAATAGCTTAATTTAGTTAATGGCGATGTGGGGGGGCTGGCGGTTTAGGGGTTAATATGTCTAGTAAATGGTAATGATGTGGGAGGCCAGGGGTTTAGGGGTTAATACATTTATTTAGTTGCGGAGGGGTCCGGGAGCGGCAGGATAGGGGTTAATAACTTTATTAGAGATGCGGTGGGCTCCGGGAGCAGCAGGATGGGGGTTAATAACTTTATTTAGTTGCAGCGGGGTCCGGGAGTGGCGGGATAGTGGTTAAACATTTTAGTATAGTGGCGGTGTTTAGTGACAGGGTATAAATAAAGTTGGGAAAAAGCCGAATAGCAGCGAGATCAATGACTGTTAGTTAACAACAGTCTGCTGCTCATCAACCCGAACTTGGTGCGCAGCTTTTTGATGGCTTTTTTTTTTAAATAAGGAGATCAAATTCAGGTCTGCGGCCACGATGTTAGGCGATGTTAGGCGAGCGTATTGGTGCCGTCGAATGCAGCATAGTTGACGGCTTGATAATTCGGCCTCATAGTATCTATGTGTGATTTACAACACAATAGTGAAGTATTAAGTCATGAGAGTGGTAAACAAAGATCTGTTAAAAGTGTTCCTTTCATCCTGTACAGGCACGTAGTGACACTATAGAAGTATTTCATTCTATTGTTGAATTTGTCTGGAGAGGTTTCTAGTAACAAATATGTAAATAAATATAACAAACTCAATAAAAATAAATACATATTAGGATCAAAAACAATCCTGATCTGATAGTGTTGGATTCGGATAAAGGAGGCTCTATTGTTCTGTTAAGCGGACAACAATACTTAGATGAGGCATAGAGACAATTACAGGACAAGGACACATACAAACAATTGACATTTAATCCCACAAAAAAAAATCTTGAATAAGTTAAAACATCTTTTAGATTTAGGATTGGAGATTAACATCTTAACTGCTACACTGATTGACTTTATTTTAGTGGAATTCCCTAGAGTGACCCTTTTTAAATTTTTGCCAAAAGTACACAAATCTATCATCAATCCCCCATGTAGACCTATTAAATCGGCTATTGGCTCCTTGGGAGAAAGATTAACTGCAACCTGTTGTACAGTTATTGCCAGGTTTTTTGAGGGATACTAAACATCTATTACGCCTTCTAAAGGATTTTGAATGGCAGGAGAATTATACATTTGTCACAATAAATGTAGCCTCATTGTATTCTTTTATCCCTCACAACCTGGGAATCAATGCAGTTAAAAGGATGTTAGATAAGTACTCAGATTATGACTCCAATCTCATTTCTTATATTCTTGAAGCCATTTCGTTTTTGTTGAATCACTATTTTATATTTAATGGTGAATTTTTTATTCAGTTGAGGGGTACAGCAATGGGGGTAAAAATTTGTCCCCTCTTATGCAAATTTATACCTAGCAGAATTTGAAGAATGGGTCCTCTTTGGTTTAGAAAATCACTTTAAAGATATAATACAAATTTTACACTTGTTACATAGACGATATGATGCTTATATGGGATAGAAAAACAGATGCTTTGCATGACTTTGTGGGACATCGAAATAATAATGTGAACAACTTGAAATTTACATTTAACTATGATAAAACAAACATGTCCTATTTGGATGTCTTACTGAGCCACGACACGGCTACTATCACCAGAGAAGTATTCAGAAAAGAGATCTCAGGTAATTGGATCCTGAGAGCAGATTCTCTTCATCCCTACCATCTAAAAAGGGGCATACCCAAAGGACAATATATAAGGTTAAGACACAAGAGTAGAAGTTTACAGAGTTAATGGCAACATGCAAATAGCTTAACAGAACGTTTGATTGAGAGCTTATGACAAAGAAACATTAGATACACTATCTAGACAGATATCGAAAATTGACAGAGAAGGTTTGTTGTCTGATAAGTCGAAAAGAAAGAGATATCATGCAGGCGTCAACTTTATCACTATTTTCAGCAAACAATTCACAGATATTTGTAGTATCATCAGAAAAAGATTACCACTCTTGTAAAGTGATATAGATTTGCACAACATATCTAGACAGTGTAAATTTATTTCTTTGTAAGTCTAAAACTATAAATAATATACAACTAGATTACAAGTTTTGAGCTATAGAGGGTGCGAAATTAACACAATAAAAGTTGTGTTATTTTACCCTCCATAGCGCTGCCATTACGAGTTTTTGAAAAGCCGCCTTGTGCGTGCGATATGGTTGTGAGGAACTCCATACCGTACAAAATACAAGCGCTGCTTTGATGTGCTCGTGCACGCTTTTCCCATAGTTTTTTTCTAACACTCTCTCCCCATTGATGTCTAACACCTGCGATCGCAGAATGAAAAGCTCCGTAACACAACCCCATTGATATCTATGGGGAAAAAAACACCCTAACTTAAACCCCAAGTCTAGACACCCTTAATCTGCCGCCCCAACAATGCCGACACCTACATAAAGTTATTAACCCCTAATCTGCCACTCCCAACATTGTCGCCACCAAAATAAATTTATTAACCCTTAATCTGCCGCTCCCGATATTGCTGGCACTATAATAAAGTTATTAACCACTATTCCCCTGCACCCCAACATCGCCCACACTATAATAAAGATATTAACCCCTATTCCGCTGCTCCCCGACATCACCGCCACTAAATAAAGTTATTAACCCCTAAACCTCTGGCCTCCCACATCACTGCCAATAAATAAACCAACTAACCCCTAAACTGCCACCCCCCCACATCGCAAAAAACTAAATGAAACTATTAAACCCTAAACCTAACAACCCCCTAACTTTATATTAAAATTACAAGATCCCTATCTTAAAATAAATAAAAACTTACCTGGGAAATTAAAAAAACCTAAGTTTAAACTATATATTAAACGAACATTACTATTATACTAAAATTAAAAAAACTATCAATTAAATAAACTAAATTACATATTAAAAAAAACTAACACTACTAAAAATTAAATCTACAATTGAAAAAATAAAAAATACTAAAGTACAAAAAATAACAAACACTAAATTACGAAAAATAAAAAACATAATTATCCAAAATAAAAACAATTACACCTAATCTAATAGCCCTATAAAAATAAAAAAGCCCCCGCAAAATAAAAAAAACCTTAGCCTACAATAAACTACAAATAGCCCTTAAAAGGGCCTTTTGTAGGGCATTGCCTTAAGAAATCAGCTCTTTTACCTGAAGAAAAAATACAAAGACCCCCCCAACAGTAAATCCTACCACCCAACCAACCCCCAAAACAAACAACCTAACCTAACTCTAACAAAAACCTAAGCTACCCATTGCCCTGAAAAGTGCATTTGTATGGGCATTCAGCTATTGTTCTTGCCCTGAAAAGGGCCTTTAGCTCTTTTAAGAAAAGTCCAAACCCTAATCTAAAAAAAACCCACCCAAAAAAAGCTTAAAAAAAACTAACACTAACCCCCGACGATCCAGTTTCTGAAGTCTGAACATTCAGGTGGTGAAGTCTTCAACCAGGTGGCGAGGTCTTCATCCATCCAGACGGCATCTTCTATCTTTATCCAGCCAGCATCTTCTATCTATAGAATTTCAGTAGCTCTCATCCTATTGGCTGATTTGAATTTCAAAATCAAATCAGCCAATAGGAATGCAAGGGACGCCATTTTGAAAAGGCTCCCTTGCATTGAAGATTCAGTATAAGGCGGCGACCATATGAAGAGGATGCTCCGTGCCGGATGTCTTCAGGATGGACCCAATCTGTGCCGCCGGGATGAAGATAGAAGATGCCGCCGGGATGAAGATAGAAGATGCCGCCTGGATGAAGATAGAAGACGCTGCCTGGATGGATGAAGACCTCGCCGCCTGGATGAAGACTTCACCGCCTGGATGTCCGGACTTCAGAAACTCTAAGAGGATCATCGGGGGTTAGTGTTGGGCAATGTCCATACAAATGCCATTTTCAGGGCAATGGGTTGCTTAGGTTTTTGTAAGAGTTAGGTTTTTTATTTTGGGGGGTTGGTTGGGTGGTGGGTTTTACTGTTGGGGGGTCTTTGTATTTTTTTTCAGGTAAAAGAGTTGATTTCTTTAGGGTAATGTCCTACAAAAGGCCCTTTTAAGGGCTAATGGTAGTTTATTGTAGGCTAGGTTTTTTTTATTTTTGGCGGGCTTTTTATTTTTATAGAGCTATTAGATTAGGTTTAATTGCTTTTATTTGGATAATTTCGTTTGTTATTTTTCATAATTTAGTGTTTGTTATTGTTTGTACTTTAATGTTTTTTATTTTTTGTAATTTAGTATTTTTTATTTTTTGTAATTGTAGATTGAATTTCTTTCAGTAGTGTTGGTTTTTTTAATGTGTAATTTAGTTTATTTAATTGATAGTTATTTTGATTTTAAGATAATAGTAATGTTAGTTTAATATATAGTTGAAACTTAGTTTTTTTTAATTTCCCAGATAAGTTTTTATTTATTTTAAGATAGGGGTCTTGTCATTTTATTTTAATGTTAGGGGGTTTAGGGGTTAATAGTTTAGTTTTTTGCGATGTGGGGGGCTGGCAGTTTAGGGGTTAATATCTTTATTTAGTGGCAGTGATGTGGGAGGCCAGAGGTTTAGGGGGTTAATAACTTTATTTTGTGGCGGCGATGTTGGGGAGTGGCAGAATAAAGGTTAATAGCTTTATTATAGTGTGAGCGATGTTGGGGTGCGGGGCAATAAGAGTTAATAACTTTATTATAGTGGTGACGATGTCAGCAGTGGCAGAATAGGGGTTAATAAATTTTATTTTTAAAAAATATATATTTTTTATTAAACAATATCGGTAAGTGTACAGTTATATGAAAGAAAAATATTAGCATTTCAAAAAACATTGTACATCGTTTAGTCTATATGTGCTTTTAGACTTTCTTCATATTTAAAAAGGAATGTCCTTGCAAAAGTCCTTGGTTTACTGTAACACATCCGAGTTAACAGAATGGGAAACTTTTCTTGGGATCGGCTAAAGTTCGTCTCAACTAGTTGGTTAACAGTGTACAGAAATGTAATAGGCGGATTCCATAACAAACAGAAGAATAGAAAAAAAAATTTCTTCCCTTTATTCGTAACCAACAGGGCTAGAAATAATCGAACAATAAATTACAATGTCATGAATAACAATAATAATAACAATAATTTCCATGTAACAATCTCTGTGTATGAATTGGTAATAGGTGCTACCTGTTTGTGCTTGAGGACACTAAGTGGCCCCTTTGTGTCTTATTATATGCAGAACATTAAGAGGGGTGGACAGTTGCATCAAAAGACTCACATTGGTCCTACATTTGTAGTGACTGGCACAAAGGCCTCAAGACACAAGTGGTTAAGATGTTTGTGTAGGTCTGGTGTCCCATAACTACATTAAATCTGCATACGTGTCTAGTGTGTTTGTGAGTAGGTAGTGGTATCTTTCTAATTTGAGATTGGTGTTTATTTCTTGGATCCACATTTGCAGAGTTGGGGTTTTTTCTTTTTTCCATGCTCGGGGGATAAGTTGGTGTGCACTGTTTATTAGAATTTGTAGTAATTTAGCATGTAGTTTAGACTTGAGTTTAGGGTATCTGTGAAACAAGAAAATTACTGGGTCTATATCTAGAGGAGTTCCTAGAGTACATTGTGTATAGGATATGATTGAGGCCCAGAATGGTTGAATCTTAGGAAAAGCCCACCAAATGTGAAACAAGGAGCCTTCATTGGAGCAAAGTCTCCAGCAAAGGTTGGAGGAATTTGGATAAATATATTTAAGTCTTTGTGGGGTAAGGTACCATTTAGTTAGTAGTTTAATATTCGTCTCTAGTAATTTCACTGAGTGTGCTGACTTTATTATAGAGGAGAATATTGAGTTCCACTCTGCTGCTGGGATCAAAAAAGGTAAGTCACGATCCCACGACCTAGTATAAGTCGGCAAGTCAGTCTCATTATGTGTGTTCAGTAGTTCATAGGTCAGGGAAATAGCATGGTGGACCGGAGATGAAGAACTACATAATTTTTCGAACTGGGTGTATTGTCTTGTTAGGCTATCTTTATGCTTGGTTTGAAGAAAGTGGTTTAGTTGCAAGTATCTAAACCAGTGTGTAAAGAACCCTTCTCCTAGAAGTTGAATCAATTGTTTATCTAGCAGCTTGCCCTCTTCCACTAGGGTGTATGTGGGCAAGAGGTGGTGTATGTCTTTAGTACCAGTCGGGGTACAGGAGAGGCCTGGTTGAAAATTGGTGTTTCCTAGGGTGGGCGTGAGTGGAGAGGGTATCGATGAAAGATTTGGATGTGTTTTAACTATGTTCCCCCAGACTTTATACGTTTCTGAGATTATGGGGATATTGGGGGGCTTTGTGCTATCTTGACATATTTCTGTCCAACAGGATGACCCGAGTTGGGGATAATTTGAAAGATCATGTTCTAGTTGTACCCATTGTTTATTGTGGTGTTCCTCATAAGAGCACCAGTCTATGATTCTACAAAGGAAAACGGCATTTCGGTAGTTTTGAATATTTGGGACTCTATATAGTGTAGATTTGCCAATTCTCTGTTGTTTGGTTTTCCAAATATAGGAGTTGATGATAGATTGTAATTTTGGAATCATGTAGTTAGGAAGAGGGATAGGGACAGTCTGTAAGACATATACAATTTTTAAAAGTAGTGTCATTTTTGCTGCCCCAATCCTCCCCAACCATGAGATAGGTTTAATGGCCCATTGCTCCACACTTGTGGCTATATGAGATGTAAGTGTTTCATAGTTCAATTTAACTAAGTCTGTTAAGTTTGGGGATAGGTGAATACCTAGGTACATTTTAAAAAAAAATTAAATTTTTATACTACCCCACTTGCTCTACTATATGCTTGGTGTTTGTGGTATATATTGATTTATTGCTCACTCTATTGCAAGTTTTCCTCCACTAACCGCAAGTTTTCATCCACTAACCATATGGTGGTATACAGAATCATTGAGACTTGTTGACATCACATGCCAACACCCAAGTTTTCTATGGATGGAGGAGGATGTTTCAGCATTGCCACTCTGAGTTTAGCTGGAAGACTCTAATCTTCCAGCACACCCATGAGCACTACAGGTGGTGCTCAATTTCACATGAGTGTATTTGTTGTTTTCTTGTTTGTCTGAACCATGGTAGACATTACTTAGCCTCTTGTCATTTGTATTTTTCAGTTTTACTGTATTTCCAGGAGTTTGGAAGAGAGCTTCCCTTGGGATTCTTTCCTTCCTTTGAATACTTCAAAGAACTGCTATTGTCTAAAATACTTTATTTAGGTCCACACCCTATAAGGCTGATATATTTTATATATATATATATATATATATATATATATATATATATATATGTGTGTGTGTGTGCGTGTGTGTGTGTTATCTATCTATATCTATTTATCTATCTATCTATCTCATATTCACATTATACTGTATATAGCCACATATTGTTTTTTGCTAGTGTGCCCCCTTATTGTTACTTAGTAACTATTACTTTTGTATGACTTTATTTTAATGTATTTATGTTGTGTCTGGTGCAACTTTTTACTTTAACCCTTAAACTTTACGATAGGGCTCCAAGGACACTAATACATTGACCGCAAATTTTGTTTGTGCTTGAGCGCAACTGTTTACTTTCATTTTGAAATATGCGTGCTAGTAAATGTCGTCACAATATTGCTTATTGCAACCCGCACTAAAAATAGTGCAACACTTATAATCTAGCCCTATATGTAGCCTCCCAATGCATCTCTCATTGGTATCTAATCTTATGAAATACTCTAATTGCAAGTAATTCCCCAGGTTACAAAACTTGCACTGGTCCCCTTCATGTGCTATCTCCCATGTTATTTGCATTGAATATACTTTTATTTTGAGATATCATAAGGCAACATAGCCTAAGCTATAATTATTATGCAGACGACGCACAACTATACACTTCCTTCAAGATAAACTTAAATTTTCCAATGGAATGGTGTAAACCCTGTAGCAAGGCTGCTAGCTGGTCAGTCAAAATTTGGTCATGTGATATCTATCGTCCACTCCTGCACTGGTTGCGAATACAATGGTGCATACTATTCAAGATAGGCCTTCTTTTTAACAAAACTTTGCACGATCAGGGACCAAGCTATCTAAAACAATTACTGGAGTCCTATGTCCAGCTTGTATGCTTCAATCATCATATGCCCTGAAGCTAAATATGCCAATAATTTACCAAAAATGTGGTGCTCAAGCTTTTAGCCATGCTGGCCCATCTCTATGGAAACATTTTCTCAGCACAGCGAAAGAAGCACTTCCGTGGATATTTTAAACAAAATCTCAAGTCCTACTTACCCAAACAAGCCTTTCAAAACTACGATTTATAATGTCTAATCCTCTAATGCCAATTTACCATGTATCTAATTGAGGAGAGAAAAGATATATGTTTCCATTATTATATTTACTATTATTATTATTTTCTTCTTCTTGAGCTTCCCTGTCTTTTTGTCTTTTTAGTAGTTCCCTGCATGGTTTATAAAATATTTTAAGTTTGCAATTTGGTGAGAATTAGTTGTGGGTGATAGTCTAGGTGTGGTTACTGATGCTTAGGTACATAGCTGGGGCAAAATTTAGAGAAATATATTGAGAGATGAGAGAGGGGACTGTATAGACAGGGTTTATTGTTTGTGTAGGGGGTTGTTTTGAGTTATGGGGGGGGCAGTAGTAGTGGATAAATTAGGCCAAGTCTTGTTTATTTTGCAATAAAGTGATAATGGTTGGGATCATATGTGATAGAGGAGATCATGCCAACTATTACAATTATTTGCTGGATTGAAGGTTGCAGTTTGAGCTTGCTTAGCTTAACTGTAATGGGAAAATTGGGACAGCATGTATAAATATTTGGGGTGAAGGAGGTCAGGGTTATGATTATTAGTAACTGGTGGCACAGAAGAGAACAGGTGGTTTTATTAACTGTGGAAAATGCTTGGTTAGGGTTAATTGAAGTGGAGGCATTTTGACAATAGCAGTTAGTTTTAATGCATCAAACACAGGCACCAATATAGTGCACGCTTTATTTGTTATTTGGATGATAATATTGACTTAGGAGCCCTAGACATCTTAGAGAGAAAATCTATCAAATCCATTATAGGATCTATAACAAAGATGTCATACATATATCAAAATCTCAAACAAACAGTGAGCTAATATTTATATGGCTGAAGCAAGGCAATATCTTTACCTTCTAACAACAGCAATTTTATAATAAAATGTCCGTATTCCCATTTGCTTAAAATAGCAGATTTAATCACTACATTGAAACTCACTGATACACAGAAACCCACAGACACAGCTAACAGACATCACATTTAGGCAGATCTGTACATTCACACATTGCAGGCACACTGACACATCAGCAACAGATCACACACTCTCATGATATGCTCATCAAAAACAATTAAGGTTTATGGAACTGAAATGTTTAAAGTTGTGTCAGATGTTGCAACGCCAAAGACATTCTACTTACCAAGCAGTGACTGTGCCCTTTTCTGTATTATTTATAAAGACATTTATTTATAATGACATATTTCACCATATTCCCCTCACTTACCATGGGGGGTCTTTGAGAATAATTGGGATAAGCATAAGGCTATCTTACAAACTAATTAAGCTTATACTTTATAGGAAATGTGGGCAGACTTGTTTACCCTATGGTTCTTATCTGCTGTGAAATCTATGTTTATTACATCATGTCATACATGCCCACTCAGAAGCATCGACCTCAACAACTACAAATGCTACTAAGAAGGACCCTTCATTTGCAATGAGGCAGAAATCACACAAACTATCTCACATGTGATCAATAACTCCTTACACAAATATCACATTGGCATAGCATACTAAAAAATTACTTTACGCATCACATAGACTCACACATCACACACATGCAAAGCATCACAGAAATATCCAACATTTAGATCAGAATTGTAGAGTCAGATTTACAAATAAAACCCTCACTCATCACTCAGACATCACAGCCATCACAGACTCATATATCAAACTATAAAGTAATAAGGTAATCACCTGGTTTTGTGTCAGGAACCAAATAAGTAGAGGATGCACTGCAGGAACTCATCAGAAAGGCAGAGGAGGAATCTGTAAACAGGCCAGAAGTGAATTCCAGGAGAGCTGTCCAAAGCCAGACATCAGATCAGAAGGATAAAACAGAAACTGCTAGAAGACAGTTCCAGAGGTCATTAGCAAATAAATAGGTCTGTAGGTAATGTCTCTTAGTGAGGGATCAAACCAGTGACGTGAGGTGAGGTCAGAGGCTGGTGAGGCTCTATAATTCAGATAGACCATACAGTTTTAAACAACTTTCCAATTTACTTCTATTATCCAATTTGCTTTGTTCTCTTGGAATGCTTTATTTTAAAGCATACCTAGGTATGCTCAAGAGCTGGGAAACTAGCTGCTGATTGGTGGCTGCACATATAAACCTTCAGCCTATGACTTACTATTGTTTTCTGATAGTTCCCCACAATGCATTGCTGCTCATTCAATAAAGGATATCAAAACAATGAAGCAAAATGTTAATAAAAGTAAGTTGAAACGTTTGAAATTGTATGCCGTTTATAATTCTCAAAGTGACATATGGCAGCACTATTATTCCATTAAAAAGAGACGTGAAAAAGGTGTATAGGGTCTATAGTCTTATGCAACATGGAGCAAAATGAATAGAATAACTGAAAGAAACAAAAGCACTCCCTCAAACACACATTCTCTGTCACACTCCCAAACACACACACACACACACTCCCCCACCCTTTCTCTCACATAGACAAACTCTCTCACACACACAAACACTGTCCCATAATATATAATATTGCCATTTTCATCCCCCCTAACATTCTACATGCTGTATAGTGATTGGCTGATATGTGCAGTAGCTCATTTATATATGTTCCTAATTGGCCATATAAAAGTAAATAAAGTTTCAAGAGTCTTTTCTTGGGGTGTGTTCACGGACTGTAAAATAATTCAAGTTTTTCTAACAAATGACAGCTTTCATATGACTGACTGAAAGTTAAGTTATAGTCATGTAATATGATATAATGTGACTCTTATTAATATTTTATTGTACACTGCTTACAACTGCATTACTGCACCATCCAGAATCCTTTGGAAACATTTTCTATAATTTCTCATTTTTTCACATTAATTTTGCAGGTGGCAAAAAAATTGTGATTATTATAATATCACTTTTAAGCAGAACCCAACTCACACCAAGCAAGAAAGAAAACTAATCAGCCAGAATGTCAGTGAGGAAAAAAAATGCTTATTATGATATGATTCTTCAGTTAGTGACTTTCTTCTGCAAACTCTTCAGGGCCCTAACCTGGTCTGGTCCTTATGCACCTGAACATTTAAATCTCAGAACTATTTAAATATTAAATATATTTAAATATTAAAATTATCTTAGGAAAATTTTACTGTAACAGAATACCAGACTGACATAAATGCCTTGGTGGAGGTGGAGGTTTCAAGGTTTTATAAGAAACATAAACAAAGATTGTACTCAGAACTGGACTAATTGCCCATAAAGGACCATATCACATATAAAGTGATAAAGGTGGGCTGGTATGATGGGTACTTTTTTCACTTGTATCACATCATAGATTTGTTTGTTTTTATCACAAATGCAAAACATACAACCCACTAGTGCTAATAAAGTTTGAGCTAGCTCTCTGTATGCCCCCCACACAACCTAATTAAGTATCTGACTCCCCACTCCTAAACTGTCAGATGCCCCATTGCAATAATACCCTAAACCTTCAGACCTCCCTGAAATAAACCCTTAAACTGCCAGGTCCCTAAAACTATAAACCCTAAACTGCCAGAAACACCATTATTATTAACTCATAAAGTGCTAAAGCCCAACCTCTACTAACCCCTTAACCACCAGCTCACTCTACTATTAACCTTCTAGCTTCCAGGAATCCAGGCCCCTCACTGCTATAAAACCACAGTCCCAGAATCCTCAATCCTAGTAACAACCTAGCTGCCTGACCTCTCACTGCTATTAACTGTATAGTCATTACCCCCCCCCCCCCTTATAACTCCTAAACTGATAGACCTCCATCTCAATAAACATTTTGCTAAGAATTACACCCCATGAATTAAAACCCAGGAAAAACAAAATACGCTTCAGGGACCCTCCTTAACTACTAAAACGCTAAGACCACCTCCCCCAAGACTCCCTAAGCATTGTATTACATTAAATATACTACCAGAAATAAAAAAGATGCATTTAAATATAAAAGCCCACCTAGATAAAATAAAAACACCCCATTTAATGTACCAAATGTACATGAATAATAATAATAGTCTGGCTCTGCCTCATTGGTCAGTTCTATATATACTGTGTGTTGGCCTTTGAGGGCCATTGTCAAAGGTTATGGATTATCCATTGCACATGTAACCATTTATATGTGCTCAAAATGTCTTGCATGCAATATTTGACACTTTGCCCTGTTACATTTTCTCATCCTAGAAGTAATACTTTACACAGAAAATGAATCTAGTTAAAAAGTGATGTGTTGTTTATAATACAAGGTCTAGTCTAGTGGATCCTTACCTGAGCTGATGAGGTCCGGTCGGTCATCAGTGCACTGTCACTGTCAGACAGAACACTTAGAGACTCTGACTGTCACTCCTGACTCCACCGGGTCCACCCACATGGAACTGGCTCCGCTCCTCCATCCACCACCATCCTCCTCCTGAGTCTCTCTCCTCCAGCACAGTCCTCCAGGACCTCCTCCACACAGACAGCCACAACCACTGCTGACTCACTGAGCAGCAGTGAGCACTTTAATTTTTTTTAGCCCAGACGGGCACTGAGAGCAGGGCAGCACGGGCACGCAGTCACACTATCTTGTAGCAGCAGCTCCCTCCAGTACTTAGCTACTTAGTCTTCCTGCCAGTCTGACTGCGTCGGCGTGACGTCACATGACCCACACTCCAGGCCATCACTCAGCAGCCCAGCAGGCACGCCTCCCTGCAGTGCTGAATGCTGATTGGCTGAGTGATCTAGCTCATCATGGAGGCGGTTTTGAGAACCGCCTCCATTGGAGCTTGTATGAGGGCCCGGTGAGTCACCAGTGGGAGGAGCAGTGTATGTTATTTAGATTCATGTTGCGCAATTAATGGAGGGCAGCGGACTGGCTCACTGCCTCCTAATTGCGCAACAATGGATGGTGAATTTGGCAGCGCAAGCGCAGTACACAAATATATAATGATGATGTGGGTAATGAGTAATCGCCATGGGGGTGGGTGGGGGGGTACCCTTGGGGTGTGGCCAATAAAAAAAAGATAAAAAACTGCCTCCTATTACTGCACATAACTGGATCAAACAGGTTGCAAGGGCCAAAAATGTTGTTATGGTCAGGGCCTGAAAGACGGGTCAGGAACAGAAATGCTTTTTTATTTCAGTTCTGCACTGAAGTTCTTGGAATTGACTGCTTTTTTAACATTGCTTTTGTATAGCCCCTGTAAGTTCACACTATACTGAAAGTGTTTATTATTATTTATTTATAAAGCACCAATATATTAAACAACACTGTAACATTAGGTATACAATAAAGGAGTACAATAAACAGACATATACTACAATATTCTGTTGTACCATATATTTTAGACCCAGAAGAAAGATATATTATTATTATTATTAAGATGCAAATTAATTAAAAAAAATTATATACCTTATGTAATGTGTATTGCCCAAATAATTATGAACCTGATTTTTGGTCAAACAGACAATACAGAAAGAAAATTAATATTTAATTCTGGTTTTCCAGACCCCTCTAGATAGATTCAGAGCTGGGTATAAAGTAACCAAAACTAAGAAGCATAAACTAGAAACTTATTTATTAAAAATAATCTCATATGATTTAAAACCTAACGACACTTGGGGATTATCTCATCCGTAATATAAAAATGTACTCGTATGTCTAATGCACATAATTCATGTTCCAGAATTGATTTATGTTTTTAATAAGTGAGAATTTACATGGAATAGGTATAAAAATGTCTATAGATAATATTATCCTTTCAGATCACAAACCCATATCAATGGAATTGACGCTGGACAAGTGTAAAACATTTTTCAGACTAATTAAATCTCCATGTTATCTACATAGAGTTACAAAATGTAAATCCTGGCTTAAACAGAGATGGGATAGTTTCTTATTTTTTAATTGTGATTATATATCCAAGCAAGAAATATTCTAGGAAACATGAAATCTGTACTAAGAGGAGAAATAATTGCTTATATTTGCAAAATTAAAAAACAGCAAAAAAGGAGAGAAATTAAAGTTATGAATCGCTTAGTCAACTCTTACAATATATATTTGCAAGTCGAAATAACTGGGAAAAATACACAAAGGCTAAGAAAGAAAGAGACACTTTCCTAATTCAGATAGCTACATAGAAAGAGGTAAGAGATAGGGCTAGATTCTATAGATATGGGAATAAGACATTGAGACCTATTTATCAAATGTCAGTCGGACCTGATCCGACAGTGTGGATCAGGTCCGACAGACATCGCTGAATGTGGAGAGCATTGCACCAGAAGCTCTTGTGCAACGCCGCCCCCTGCAGACTCACGGCCAATCGGCCGCCAGCAGGTGGGTGTCAATCAACCCAATCGTACTCGTTTGGGTTGAATTGTGGCAATCTCTGTCCGCCTCATCAGAGCAGGCGGACAGGGTTATGGAGCAGTGGTCTTTAGACCGCTGCTTCATAACTGGTGTTTCTGGGCGAAAACACAGTGTTTCTGGGCGAAAACACGGGCCCTCAAGCTCCATTTGGAGCTTGATAAATGGGCCTCAATGACTTAGATTGACTAAGAATTTTTATAAATCTAATAATATAGATATCAAATATTATAATAATTATTTCATGACAACAGAAGATATTCTTCAATGCTTTATAAAATATTATCTAGACATATATAAAGGTAGGGATTAAGATCAAGATAATAAGAGAGAATTTTGGTCAATATTGAAACTCCCTAAGATACCCCTTGATATACTGCAAAATAATTATCAACCTATTTCAGGAGAAGAAATTCTACAAGTAATTAAAGATTCTCTAATAAATAAAGCTCCAGGCCCAGATCTCTTACCCATTGAATATTATAAGATTTTATCAGAAAATATTATACCCTATCTAAAAAAATCTATTTAACTGGTATTTTGCTGAAGATAAAAAAGTCAGTTAACTTTATGGACCACAATAATTATAAAGCAAAATAAAATTCCAGGAAAGATTGAATCATATAGACCAATTGAATGAAATTTAGACTACAAGTATTTAGCATATATATATTGTCTAGATGTTTACAATTACCATTAAAGGGACATTAAACACTTTGAGATGGTAATATAAAATGATAAATTGTATATAATAAAACAACTCTGCAATATACTTTCATTATTTATTTTGTCCTCTTTGCATGTAATTCCATTCTGAAATTGTGAGCTGTTCAGTTCCTGTTAGAGATGGAAGTGCAGAGCACTGTTAAATCCAGCACAACTATTGGCTGCACACTCTAGTGACCTATGTATAACTGTCCCTAATTGGCCACAGCAGAGAAGGTAACACAAGTTACAACATGGCAGCTCCCAGTGTTTTATAGACACTAAAACTTTGCACTTATTTTGTCACTTTTTAAACAACTAATGAAACTTTAAAAAATACATCTACATGTTAGTCATGGACTAATCTTTTCTTTGAATGCATCATTCTATCTAGCATGTATTTAGTGTTTAATGTCCCTTTAAAGTCAGAAATTCATCAAGACCAGACTTGATTTATGAAGGCAGAAATTCTTCCCTTAATATTAGAAAAGTATTTTTAGTTATAGACTATTTTAAAAAGATAGAGAAAACACATGAAGAAAGCCTTAAAGATATGGTTATAATTTCAATAGATACCGAAAAGGCTTTCGACTCGGTTATATGGGATCACCTACGTCATTTTTCAGATTCAGTGTTCAAGGTAAAATATTAGACTTCAATAAAAATATACTGTATATATAATAATCCTTTCACTTCCCTTAAAATTAATGGTCACATTTCTAAAAATATTAATTTAGGTAGAGGTACATGTCCCCACATCTGTTTAATTGAATCCCTTGCCATCCTATTTAGAGAATGAGTTTAGGGGATTTTTATGGGAAAAGAAGAGATCAAAGTCTCTTTATATGCAGACGTCCTATTACTTTTTGTTAGAGACACAAAGAAAAATATACCATCTATAGTTAACATTATAAGTAAATTTGTTTTTTTTCCGGTTATCGGGCAAATATCTTAAAATCTGAAATATAATGGGTTTATAATAATATAGATTCGATTAAGGAAGCCCTATTTTGAGAAGTTACTAGTTTATTTAAATACCTAGGGATACATATTTCAGGTGACCCTGAAAAATGGTATAACTTAAATATTATAGCTACCCTTCTGAAACTAAAATAATACCTTACAAATTGGATAAAGTTTTTCCAATCTCATTATCCAGCAGAAATGGTTAGCTTAAGATGATAGTTCTACCAAAAATGTTTTATATCATACAAAATATTCTACTTCCCCTAAAAAGACAATAGAGAGTTTTAACTTGGCAATAAGTCAATTTCTTTGGTCTAAAAACAAAAATATCAAATAAAAAAACTATCACCTAGATTTAGAGTTTTGCGTTAGAAGGGGTGCGTTAGCTATGCATGTTTTTTTTCCCCCGCACCTTTTAAACAACGCTGGTATTTAGAGTTCTCTGAAGGGCTGCGTTAGGCTCCAAAAAGGGAGCGTAGAGCATAATTTACCGCCACTGCAACTCTGAATACCAGCATTGATTACGGACGCGGACAGCTTTAAAAAAAACGTGCTCGTGCACGATATCCCTATAGGAAACAATGGGGCAGTTTGATCTGAAAAAAAAACTAACACCTGCAAAAAAAGCAGCGTTCAGCTCCTAACGCAGCCCCATTGTTTCCTATGGGGGAACACTTCCTAAAACTGCACCTAACACCCTAACATGAACCCTGAGTCTAAACACCCCTAACCTTACACTTATTAACCCCTAATCTGCCGTCCCGCTATCGCTGACCCCTGCATATTATTATTAACCCCTAATCTGCCGCTCTGTACACTGCCGCAACCTACATTATAGCTATGTACCCCTAATCTGCTGCCCCTAACATCGCAGACCCCTATATTATATTTATTAACCCCTAATCTGCCCCCCCCCAACGTCACCGCTACCTAACTACACTTATTAACCCCTAATCTGCCGACCGGACCTCGCCGCCACTATAATAAATGTATTAACCCCTAAACCGCCTCATTCCTGACTCAAAAACCCTATAATAAATAGTATTACCCCCTAATCTGCCCTCCCTAACATCGCCGACACCTAACTTCAAGTATTAACCCCTAATCTGCCGACCGGACCTCGCCGCTACTCTAATAAATGTATTAACCCCTAAAGCTAAGTCTAACCCTAACACTAACACCCCCCTAAGTTAAATTTAATTTAAATCTAACAAAATAAAATAAATCTTATTAAATAAATTAATCCTATTTAAAGCTAAATACTTACCTGTAAAATAAACCCTAATATAGCTACAATATAACAAATAATTATATTGTAGCTATTTTAGCATTTATATTTATTTTACAGGCAACTTTGTATTTATTTTAACTAGGTACAATAGCTATTAAATAGTTAATAACTATTTAATAGCTACCTAGTTAAAATAATTACAAAATTACCTGGAAAATAAATCCTAACCTAAGTTACAATTAAACCTAACACTACACTATCAATACATTAATTAACTAAACTATCTACAATTATCTACAATGAAATCAACTAAACTAAATTACAAAAAATAAAAAAAGATTACAAGAATTTTAAACTAATTACACCTACTCTAAGCCCCCTAAAAAAATAACAAAGCCCTTCAAAATAAAAAAATGCCCTACCCTATTCTAAAATAAAAAGTTAACAGCTCTTTTACCTTACCAGACCTTAAAAGGGCCTTTTGCGGGGCATGCCCCAAAGAAAACAGCTCTTTTGCATTTAAAAAAAACATACAATACCCCCCCAACATTACAACCCACCACCCACATACCCCTAATCTAACCCAAACACCCCTTAAAAAACCTAAGACTAAGCCCCTGAAGATCTCCCTACCTTATCTTCACCACGCCGGGTATCACCGATCCGTCCAGAAGAGGGTCCGATGTCTTCATCCTATCCGGCAAGAAGAGGTCTAGAAGAGGGTCCGAAGTCTTCATCCTATCCGGCAAGAAGAGGACATCCGGACCGGTAGACATGTTCATCCAGGCAGCGTCTTCTATCTTCATCCATCCGGCGTAGAGCGGGACCATCTTGAAGCAGCCGACGCGGATCCATCCCCTTCTTCCGGCGACTCCCGACGAATGAAGGTTCCTTTAAGTGACGTCATCCAAGATGGCGTCCCTCGAATTACGATTGGCTGATAGGATTCTATCAGCCAATCAGAATTAAGGTAGGAAAAATCTGATTGGCTGATTGAATCAGCCAATTAGATTCAAGTTCAATCCGATTGGCTGATCCAATCAGCCAATCAGATTGAGCTCACATTATATTGGCTGTTCCGATCAGCCAATAGAATGCAAGCTCAATCTGATTGGCTGATCCAATCATCCAATCGGATTGAACTTGAATTTGATTGGCTGATTCAATCAGCCAATCAGATTTTTCCTACCTTAATTCCGATTGGCTGATAGAATCCTATCAGCCAATCGGAATTCGAGGGACGCCATCTTGGATGACATCACTTAAAGGAACCTTCATTCGTCGGGAGTCAGCGAAAGAAGAGGATGGATCCGCGTCGGCTGCTTCAAGATGGTCCCGCTCCGCGCCAGATGGATGAAGATAGAAGACGCCACCTGGATGAACATGTCTACCGGTCCGGATGTCCTCTTCTTGCCGGATAGGATGAAGACTTCGGACCCTCTTCTGGACCTCTTCTTGCCGGATAGGATGAAGACTTCGGACCCTCTTCTGGACCTCTTCTTGCCTGATAGGATGAAGACTTCGGACCCTCTTCTGGATGGATCGGTGATACCCGGTGTGGTGAAGATAAGGTAGTGAGATCTTCAGGGGCTTAGTGTTAGGTTTTTTAAGGGGTGTTTGGGTTAGATTAGGGGTATGTGGGTGGTGGGTTGTAATGTTGGGGGGTATTGTATGTTTTTTTTAAATGCAAAAGAGCTGTTTTCTTTGGGGCATGCCCCACAAAAGGCCCTTTTAAGGGCTGGTAAGGTAAAAGAGCTGTTAAATTTTTATTTTAGAATAGGGTAGGGCATTTTTTTATTTTGGAGGGCTTTGTTATTTTTATTAGGGGGCTTAGAGTAGGTGTAATTAGTTTAAAATTCTTGTAATCTTTTTTTATTTTTTGTAATTTAGTGTTTGTTTTTTTTGTAATTTAGTTTAGTTGATTTAATTGTAGATAATTGTAGGTAGTTTAGTTAATTAATTTATTGATAGTGTAGTGTTAGGTTTAATTGTAACTTAGGTTAGGATTTATTTTCCAGGTAATTTTGTACTTATTTTAACTAGGTAGCTATTAAATAGTTATTAACTATTTAATAGCTATTGTACCGAGTTAAAATAAATACAAAGTTACCTGTAAAATAAAAATAAATTCTAAAATAGCTACAATATAATTATTCGTTATATTGTAGCTATATTAGGGTTTATTTTACAGGTAAGTATTTAGCTTTAAATAGGATTAATCTATTTAATAAGATTTATTTTTTTTCGTTAGATTTAAATTATATTTAACTTAGGGTGTGTTAGTGTTAGGGTTAGACTTAGCTTTAGGGGTTAATACATTTATTAGAGTAGCGGCGAGGTCCGGTCGGCAGATTAGGGGTTAATAAGTGTAGGTAAGGTAGTGGCAACGTTGGGGGGGGGCAGATTAGGGGTTAATAAATATTATGTAGGTGTCTGCGATGTTAGGGGCAGTAGATTAGGGGTACATAGGGATAATGTAGGTTGCGGTGGTGTGCGGTCAGCAGATTAGGGGTTAAAATTTTTTATTAGGGTGGCGGCGATGTGGGGGGACCTCGGTTTAGGGGTACATAGGTAGTTTATGGGTGTTAGTGTACTTTAGAGCACAGTAGTTACGAGCTTTATGAACCGGCATTAGCCCATAAAGCTCTTAACTCCTGACTTTTTTCTGCGGCTGGAATTTTGTCGTTAGAGTTCTAACGCTCACTTCAGCCAAGACTCTAAATACCAGCGTTAGAAAGATCCCATTGAAAAAATAGGATACGCAATTGACGTAAGGGGATCAGCGGTATGGAAAAGTCGCGGCTGGAAAGTGAGCGTTAGACCTTTTCCTGACTGACTCTAAATACCAGCGGGCGGCCAAAACCAGCGTTAGGAGCCCTTAACGCTGGTTTGGACGGCTAACGCAGAACTTTTAATCTAGGCGTATGTTTTTCAAAAGACTTAGCTGGTCTTGCTTTACCACATATAGAAACATTTATCCTGATCAGTCTCAGAAAGTTAGTAATTGAATTGTTAAATAATACATCTTATTTTACTCCTATATCAATAGAGAAAAGTATATTATATCCATACTCATTAATATAAATAGATTGCCGGCTGAGGTTTAGAGACTAAAAACGACATAGTATCCCATCTGGGCATGGAAGAAAATATGCAATAAATTGGAAGTAAGAAGTGAGATATCCAATTTTCTAACATTAGGAGGAGACACTGATTTTCCTGCTGGGATTGTTGATGTTTTCAAAAAATGGCAATACTAGGGGCTATATCAGTCATTGTTTTAGAGATGGTAAATAGAAATTTAAAACCTAATTCAAAATTAAAACAAGATTTTGGACTATCTAATAAAGATTTTTTTTGGATATTGTCAGGCAAAGCACTATATATACAACCTCATACAATGCACACACTATGGAACTGAGATAAAATAGAACCATGGATTACTATGTTTAAGGAAGGAATTTACTCTATCTCTCATGGTATAAAATGTTAACTTCTTTAGAAGGGTTATCTAACCTAGAATCTTAGTGAACAAATGACAATTATTGTTACAGGATGATAACATAGATATAGAAGAGGAGAGTAATGTAGTTTTTTTTTGTCACAACGTGTGTACTTATAGATATTGGGGCCATTATATTGTGATGGGTGGACATGATCTGCTTTAGCAGATAATGTCCACCCGACATCGCTAAATGTCGACAGCATACGCTGTTGGCATTTAACATTGCACAAGCATTTCTAGTGAAATGCTTGTGCAATGCCGCCCCCTGCAGATTTGCAGCCAATCAGCTGCTAGCAGGGGGTGTCAATCATCCCGATCATATCCGATTGGGCTGATTGCTGTCCACCTCCTCAGAGGGGGCGGATAAGTTAAGGAGCAGCGGTCTTAAGACTGCTGCTTCTTAACTTATGTTTTCTGCGTGCCTAACAGCTCGCACGGAAACTGCTGCATTCATAGCTTGATCATTCAGCCCCATTTAGTCTTTCTCTTTGAAGGAAAATTGGAAAAAGTAATCGCAATAGAGATTATAACGTTTTACTATAATATTGATCATATATGTGATATATGTTTCTTTTTGTTTTGTTTTAGCTCTGTATGACATCTTGATTTTTTTTGTACAAATTGCTGGTGATAAATAAAAAACAAAACTAACATATTTATAAATCGTACATATACATTTATGGAGTACAATAGTCAGAATATATTTACATAAATCATTAGGTTAGGTGGCCCTGCCCTTGAGTCACTGTAAGCTGTAAACCATCTTTAAATAAACTGATTGACAGGACAGGTGGACTTGTGAGCTTACATTCTAATAGTGCAGTTACTCTGTAACAAATGTGTTATTAATATAGGACACATTTGGTATGGTGTGCTCTCAATATTAGAAGTAAAACATTTTCAGTACAGTGAACACTTATAGTGGGTATATCTATAAAATATTTAAAAAAATAACCTTCAATTTCCAAAAAGAGTTTTACATAGTGCAAAACTGAAAAAAAATGCACTTTAGTAAAATAAAAAAGCTGCGACTACTGTTTTCTATGGTATATTAATATCCCGTACACAAAATCTTGTTCCTAAAAAGAAAAGAACACTCAAAAAGTAAAAAACATCTTTATTTAAATAAGGAGAAGACTTTAAAGGGACAGTCTACACCAGAATTTTTATTGTTTAAAAAGATAGATAATCCCATTTATTACCCATTCCCTAGTTTTGCACAACCAACACAGTTATATAAATACACTTTTTACCTCTATGATTACCTTGTATCTAATCCTCTGCAAACTGTCCCCTTATTTCAGTTCTTTTGACAGTCATCCATTTTAGCCAATCAGAGCTAGCTCACCTGAACTCCACGTGCATGAGCACAGTGTTATCTATATGACATACATGAACTAACACCCTCTAGTGGTAAAAAACTGTCAAAATGCCTGAGAGAAGAGGCAGCCTTCAAGGGCTTAGAAATTAGCATATGAACCTCCTAGGTTTAGCTTTTAACTAAGAATACCAAGAAAACAAAGCAAATTTGGTGATAAAAGTAAATTTAAAAATTGTTTAAAATTACATTCTCTATCTAAATCATGAAAATGTATTTTGGACTAGACTGTCACTTTAAATACATATTGTATTTTACAATGCTATAACACATTGCATACACATTCAATATACCCACAACCCCCCCCCCCCCCCAGCTCCTAAAGGTTTATTATTCATGGCCTAGATTCACTATGGTATTGTAACAAAATAGATTATGTTTCAATTGGCACATATAAATGTTATTAAAAAAAGGTGTTTGTCAAAAAAGGGCTCTAACATATATATTCATACATAGACATGTCTAAATTTGAATGTGATATTCGAATTCGAATGTGACATTCGAATTTGAAAATGACATTCGAAAACTATAAATAACATTCGATAATATAATTTCTAAGAATATTCGTTTATGTAAATCGAATTTCTACAATAACATTCTTTCTAACATTCGAGTTCGATTATAAACATATTTGCCCATCCCTAGAAGTAATCTTTTTGAGTGCGTCGGGCTGCGCTCCTATTATGAGTTAAAAAGTAAACCATTAACCTGATGAGTGCAAAAAGCTGAAGCTAGACTATCGCGTGCGCGTTTACGTATTCCTCATAGCAGTCAATGGAGCAAAAAAGTGGGAAAAACCCCCACATTTGCACAAACCCCATTGCATATTCTCAAATGGACTAACCCAACATAAAAATATGAATATTTCACATTTCAAAGTTCTTCACATAGAAGAATATCTTCTATTTATTTATTTATAAATAATTATTTCTACATATTGTATATTTGATGTTTTTTGTTACAATTCTGAAAGTGCACAGTGAAAAACATAATTTAAAATTATACAAAACAAATAATTAAACCATTTACACAAATATATGCAGGGAAAATTGAATTGTTAAGGTGTATCAAAAATTGTATTTGATCAAAAACATAAAATTTGCATGTAAATTACCCATGAATAAATTGTATTAAATATGCACAGCGCAAACCGTAATTAAAGTACACTGAATGTGCAAGAAAACAAGAAATGAACACTTAAAGTACAAAATACAAAGCGTCATTTTTTTCTTGTATACAATGTGCTGAACATGGACCTTCCAGAGGCGTGTATGCCATTTACTCTCTAATCCCAGCGTAATTCTGTAAACAATTTTGACCTACAGATCTCACAGTTTTTTCTCTCAGCTTAAAAGCTTTTAGCAAAATTATTTGATTTGTATTTTAACATAAACCGGGGGCTCCCACTCACTCTGTACTTTGTTCTCCACTGCAAACTTTTACGTAACTGAGAGCTCTCATTACTTCTATGGGAGACATCTCGCCACTTGATGGACAGACCCTTTTTTTATAGAATTGCATGAGGACTGCCCCTGCAATTGTCGGCATGGATAACCACGTATAGACTAGCAAATTTATAGAATCGGCCCCATATTTATCAATGTGCAAGCGGACATGATACATAGTAGTGTATCATGTCTGCCGCACATCGATAAATGCCGACAGCATACGCTAATGCAATGCCACCCCCTGCAGATTTGCGGCCAATCGGCTGCTAGCAGGGGGTGTCAATAAACCCCATCGTATTCGATCGGGTTGATTTCTGTCCGCGGCCTCAGAGTAGGCGGACAAGTTATGGAGCAGTGGTATGGAGCTTGATAAATATGCCCCTTAATGTAACAATGGTTTTGTTAAAGGGATAGGAAAATCAAAATTAAACGTGCGTGATCCAGAAAGAGCATGTCATTTTAAGAAACTTTTAAATTCACTTCTATTTTCAAATGTACTTTGTTCTCTTGGTATCCATTGTTAAAAAGAATATGTTAATAGCCTACACTAGTAGGAGTTAGTTGCACACATTTGTCTCTTGCGATTGGCTGACTAGATGTGATCAGCTATCTCCCAGTAAAGCACATTTGATAATAGAAGTCAATTGCAAAGTTGTTTAAATTGTATTTTCTATGTGAATCTTGAAAGAAAAATTGGGAGTTTTATGTCCCTTTATTTATTTTTTTTTGCACCTGGATTTTGATCACAACATTTTAAGAAAGGTTTACCAGTATGCACAAATCCTGTCATAAATATTTGTAAAAGGATTGAAATCTTATCCTTAAATTGTAAATAATAAATAGTACCAGATAATAAACTTTCAATAAATTACATTCTACTGCAGAAAATATTTGGCAAGAAAAGGAGAAAACATGTTTCAGGATTTATGATTTAAAGCCTTTTGATAGAGCAGCGCAAATATGCAATAAGTGCTAATTTTATGTATTCATACTTTCTACATTCATATGGTGTTTGTTTTGGGTAAGCCAATATTTGACGTCAAAACTGTCAATGATGGAAAATGTCCTTGGTATTTTTTTTCCATTCGTCGGTTTATTTTTAACTTTCACTGGGCATTTTCCTAATAGTTTGACATATTTTACCGAGTACATTTAACACTGCCAAGACATAGTAACCCATTTAGACACATTCTAAAATCAGATATCAACAGTCTTTCCAGTTATCACATATAATTTATCAGTTACAAGAGAGTCGTGAGAGAACTAGACAGAACTTGTTTTCTAACCACATTTAGAATATCCTCTAATTGTTATTGTTTACAACATATGGCCTCCGAAACTATTTTAGTACCTATTTTAGGTATAATTAAAAGAAACATTTTTGACAGGCATTTTAATGAAGCTAAGTATTCCTTGAGATATGGAACTGATTAAATAAAATTGTAATGCAAAAATAAAATGATTTGTTGGGATATCCTATCTTTGCACGAATGCTCCTTCTATCTAGGGAATTGATCACAAGTTATCACATGTTAATAATTGCAGAAAAGCCATTTACTAGGTAAACACGATCGAAATTATCCATTTTCTTTATTGGCAGCATTTTTAACATTATTGTTTCCATAAATCAGGTTTTCCTGATCATTATCCAGATTGTCAATACTTAAGGGATAATAAACCCATTTTTTTTCTTTCATGATTCAAATAGAGCATGCAGTTTTAAGGAACTTTCTTACTTACTCCTATTATAATTTTTCTTCGTTCTCTTGCTATATTTATTTTAAAAAGCAGTCATGTAAAACGTAGGAGACAGCCCATTTTTGATTCAGATCCTAGGTTACGCTTGCTTATTGGTAGCTAAATGTAGTCACCAATCAGCAAGCGCTATCCAGGGTGCTGAACCTAAAATAGGTCAGCTCCTAAATGTTACTTTTCTGCTTTTAAATAAAGATAACAAGAGCACAAAGCAAAATTAATAATAGGAGTAAATTAGAAAGTTGCTTAAAATTGCATGCTCTATCTGACTCATGAAATAAAAAAAAAAATTGGTTTAGTATCCCTTTAATAACACATAATTACAAGTGGAGTGCTATTTAACACTCCCGAATTAACTGCACTAGAAGTAAGCTTTTAGCATGCTTAAGGTTGGGCTCGTATTACAAGTTCAAAGTAAACTGTTTTCGGTTGCGCCCTAACCCAAGGCGCATAAAAAGCCAAACTTAGAATATCATAGAAGCGATAACCTATACCCCCATAGAAGTCAATAGAGCAAAAAAAGTGGGGAAGTAAACGCCCTACACGCTCATGAAATCAGTTGAAAATATGAATATTTCACATTCCAATGTTCTTCACATAGAAGCATATGTTCTATTTATTCATAAATACATATTTCATATTTCTACATATAACTGATGGCATTATGGTATAATATCTATACATATATATAAATAAATATATATATATATATATATAAACAGTGTCAAGCGGTAAAGCACTCTCAAATAATGTCCGGGGTGCACAGCAAAAAGGTCCAAACAATCCAAGAAAAAGGCAGGCACTCTCCGTTTACAATCTGCAAAATTTTTACTAAGTGACGTTTCGGGGTTTCACCCCCATCCTCAGACTTACATATGTAAGTCTGAGGACGGGGGTGAAACCCCGAAACGTCACTTAGTAAAAATTTTGCAGATTGTAAACGGAGAGTGCCTGCCTTTTTCTTGGATTATATATATATATATATATATATATATATATATATATATATATATACAAAAATTCCTTTATCCTCCCAAGAATAAAACGCTACACCACCGCTCTTGAGAATGATATAATCTTGTAAATTTTTGGATTACCCATTGAGAAAGGTGCCAGTCCGGTACCGAAATACGTTGGGGGTATTTGTGCTTTAAGATGCTGATGTGATTTGATTAAATTATATAATTCTCAAGACCGGTGAGTGCAGTGTTTTATTCTGTGGGAGGATAAAGGAATTTTTGTGTATGCATTACACGCAGCACCCTGGCGGCTGTTATTGTGGTAATAGTGAGTGCACCTGAAATTGGATTTTCATATATATATATATATATATAATGTGTAGAGAGCACTCTCACTAACAAAGTTCTTTCGTGCCAGGGTGCCAGCAGGTAAACATGCAAGGTAAAGGAAGGCACTCACTGGTCTTTTCATCAAGTGTTTATTATCAAGCGTGACGTTTCGGGGACACACTCCCCTTCCTCAGACAAGCACAAACCAAAAAATGACTGAAATTATAAAGCCACACTGTGATATAAAGTTTATTGATTATGTACTTTATTCCATTAGAGTTTGCCTACACATGTGTATTGTGTGCATTGGGCTGTTGGTGTATACATATGGGCATATGTGTGTATATATATGTATTTATACATGTATGTATGTATATGTATGTATATATATATATATATATATATATATATATATATACATGTGCAGATAGATCACTAGTGCATAACATATTAGTGGATATTTCACAACAACACACCATACACATAGATTCAGTATAAGTGTTAGGGGACACATAGGGATTTATAACATTGGTAGATTTTACTACAGCATGGTATATATAGGAATATGCTTAATATGTGCTCTTTCTGCATATTCTACACTTTGTTATAATATGGTACACATAAGATTATGCTTGATATATCTTCTTTGATTTATTCACGATTTGATATATTCACTATATGTTTTATTTATATTTGTGTGTTTAAAATGTACCGTCTGCATGATGAGCAGCGGCTAACACTTGCAATATATGTGAAATTCACTATGGCAACCATTTTTGGCGCAATTTTCACTGGGGGAGGGACTTGCTTGGCTTTATATTTTCAGTCATTTTTTGGTTTGCGCTTGTCTGAGGAAGGGGAGTGTGTCCCCTAAACGTCACGCTTGATAATAAACACTTGATGAAAAGACCAGTGAGTGCCTTCCTTTACCTTGTGTATGTATATATATATATATATATATATATAGACACACATATATATACATGATTATATATAGGTATAGTTATACACAGATATATAAAGGAATATCTATAAATACATAGAACATTCTGCTATGTGAAGAACAATGGGATGTAAAATATTTGCAGTAAACACACAGTATCATACTTTATTAAATATGAATATTGCATACAAATGTTTTTTACATGTTTTCATTTACTTAAAGGGACACTGAACCCAATTTTTTTCTTAAATTAGAAAGTTGCTTAAAATTGCATGCTCTATCCGAATCACGAAAGAAAAAAATTGGGTTCAGTGTCCCTTTAACTGCAAAGGGCTCAATTGCATGCATATATATATATATATATATATATATATATATATATATATATATATATATATATATATATATATATATATATATATATATATATATGTGTGTGTACATATATATTTATGAGTGTGTATATATGCCTGTAAATGCATATATACACTTATAAATATATAAATACATATGTACACACATATAAATATACACATATATATATATATATATATATATATATATATATATATATATATATATATATATATATATATATATATATATATACATTGATTGGAGTAGCCGTGTTAGTCCAGAGAGTTCGATATCAAAATAACATTATTGCATTGAGCAATGATACTTTTTTTATTGGACTAACTATACATTTATAAGATGATGCATAGTTAGTCCAATAAAAAAGTATCATTGCTCAATGCAATACTCTTGTTATTTTGATATATATATATATATATATATATATATATATATATATATATATATATATATATACATATTTTTGATGTGTTTTATGAGTTTTTTGTTTCACAAAAATGTTACTCTGAGCTCGGAGGTTGTGCTAACTCGACGCCTGTAAATTTCAATTGTGCTAAAGCAATCATGTTTACTTTCAACTTGTATATATGAGCAAAAAATCAGACACATGCAAACCCCAGAGATAAACCCCTTATCGCGTGTGCGTAACTGTTAGTGCGGCCCTCGTAATCTAGTCCTTACAGGGCCATTTTCACTAATAAATTTAACAGCTAAAATAATTTGATTACAACACTTTTCCACTTATTACCAAGTTCCTAAAAAAGTTTGAGAATGGAACATTGATTTTTGAGTATGTGGAAAACACACAGACATTACCCCTGCCATATTGGATGACATTAAGCAACATTACTAAAAATATACAAATGTTACTTGCTCAATCAATTAAAGTTTAAAAAGTAATAAGCATCTTTGCACTAATAAACAATTGCCAAATCCATAACCCCACAAACCAACATGCCCACTACTAAGCCCCTATAATACCTATTGCAATATAAATGTTAAATTGAATTAACCATTTTATTTATTTATTTATCATTAACTGTGTAGATTTTATTTTTGGATTACAAAATTGGGAAATTATTGATGAAAATAATAATTTGGTGTTGTTTTTGGAACTATTGCTGGTGTATTATTGGTGTGATCACTGAAAAAAACACAGTGACAATGGGCTTGTTTCCATTGAGCCGTAATTTGGATTGTGCAAGGTCACAAACCGATAAATGTGCTGTTGAAAGCAATTTTGTGTATCGACTTCTTCCAATCGTGCGTTAAACCACAATTTCTTGCATCCCATAGAAAGCATTAGAAGCTCTTAAGTGCTAATTTACACAAGGTTTCCAATGAAAGTGCAAAACCATTAATACACTGTATAGAAAAAATTACACCCAATTCAACTAAAAAAAAAATGCTTTTTAAGGTCTAGCTCCCATTGCAATTTTAAAACTTGCAAATAATGCAAGTGTTTCAATATAGAAAAAAAATTGTAATATGTAATATTTATTGTTGTCCCATGTATAGGAATAATTTCACTTATGTTTTTTTTAAAATATCAATATGTATTTAAAAATATATGTAAGCAAATATCTACAAAATTCCAACTAGACCTATGCCTAGGACATCAATATATATTACATTTATCAATAGTATATAAAGTAGTATATAAAAGTATGAAATGTAATTAAATTAAAAGTATTATTTGTTACAGTTAAAAAAAATATGTATTATAAATAAGGGTATCTTTGTTTATGTTTCTCTTTAGAGGTAATCTGTCACTGCGCTCTGTCTCTGTGGCGGCTGATACTCTCCTCCCACGGCCATTGCCATGGTTGCAGAGGTTGTTGTGCATGCAGCGATGACGTCATCGACGCACGCCGGGTTTTTCCCCTGATGCCGCTCACTTGTCTGCAATCCTTGGCGCGAACCTGTGCCTATGTAAGTACCTCCTCACTTCCTATACCTTGCCCAAGTATAGGTTGTCTTGTGCTCCCTGGGTGCTTTGTTCTATTTCTCTGTTTGCTAATGCTGATTGCCTTACTGTTGCTGAACTCTGCCTGTCTGTGACCACTCTACTGATTAACCCCTGAACTGCTGATTGTCTTACTGTTGCTGAACTCTGCTTGTCTGTGATCACTCTACTGATTAACCCCTGAAATGCTGATTACCTTACTGTTGCTGAACTCTGCCTGTCTGTGACCACTCTACTGAATAACCCCTGAATTGCTGGATTGCCTTATTGTTGCCGAACATTGCTTGCATTAACCCCTGATCTGCTAATCCCTTGGATTACCTGCCTGTTGCCAGACTTTGCTTTATTTATCTCTCTCTGCATTACCCATTGGTTCCCTGAAGGATCGGACTCTCTTGCTGGTGCCTTCCTCGCCCTGTCTTGGACTACTTCCCTGTTTTCTCATCTCTACTGTGAGTATTGGATTGCTTCTTTGTTCTGGGATATTTTCTTATCTTGCCACTTGATGCCGGGATAAGAAGACTACTGGCCAGAAGGAGGTTAAGGCTATGCTTTTATTGTGGTTCTAATTCACACCAACTCAAGAATTGTGACATACAGCCAGGGAAAGCCAACACTTAGAGGATAGGAAAGGGGTACCTTTAAGCATGGCCACTACCAATTCTGCTCACTCTTCTTGGATCCTGGTACCCATTACCCTTACCTGTCTCCAGAACTCTGTCCACATTCAAGCCTTTGTTGATTCTGGGGCAGCTGGAAATTTCCTAGACCAACGTTTCATGATTCACGCAGGTTTTCCTCTTCATCAGAAAAAAACACTCTGGATGGCACTCCCCTTGGATCAGGCTTGATCCATTTTGAATCTGCACCCCTAACCATGACTGTGGGAGTCCTACATTCTGAACAATTGGAATTTGATGTTATTCATTCTCCTGGTTAACCAGTTATTCTTGGTCTTCCTTGGCTACGCAAACACAATCCACAATTCGATTGGACTGAGGGACAGTTGGCCTCCTGGGGCAAATCCTGTTTTCACTCCTGCCTAGCTAAAGTTACTCCATTGCATCATGCCCCTATAGCCAACCTTCAGACTTCTTCTACCCTTCCCGCAGTATATGCAGAATTTATGGATGTGTTCGAAAAGAAGGCAGCTGATGTGCTACCACCTCACCTCCCTTAAGACTGCAAAATGTACCTGTTTCCTGGAGCCCCACTCCTTAAAGGCCGAGCCTAGAGCCATGGAGGTATACATCCAAGAAAACTTAGCTAAATGATTTATTCCTCCTTTCCTGATGGGGCTGGTTTCTTTTTCATCAGAAAAAAGAATGGTGATTTGAGACCCTGCATTGACTACATAGCCATAAACAACATTACTATCAAAAAACATTATCCTATGCTCCTGATCACTGAGTTATATGATTCACTCTAGAATGCTTACTTCTTTACAAAACTTGATCTTCATGGGACATACAATCTCATTTGTATTTTTCAGGGTCATGAATGGAAAACTGCCTTCAACACGAGATCTGGGCATTATGAATATCTAGTAATGCCTTTTGGGCTGTGCAATGCCCCTGCTTTCAAGCCTTCGTCAATGACGTCTTTCGTGACCTTCTTAACCATACTGTCATTGTTTATTTGGATGACATCCTCATATTTTCCTCAAACTTAGAGGAACACCATGAGCATGTGAAACAAGTGCTTCTCCATCTCAGAAACAATGCTCTGGTAGCTAAGCTGGAAAAGTGTGAATTTGATCAAGTCAAGATCCAGTTCCTTGGTTATGTTATCTCTAAGGAGGGTTTTGCCATGGACCCTACTAAGTTAACCACAGTCCTAGAATGGCCCCAACCTACCACAATGAAGGGACTGCAGAGGTTCTTGTGAATCTCAAAATATTATCGCAAATTTATAAAGAACTTCTACAGAATCGTTGCTCCACTTACTGATCTGACTAAGCAAAACAGAGATTTTTAAGAACTGGCTTTCTTTAGCTGTGGACGCTTTCACTCTCCTAAAGAAGGCCTTTTGTACTGTTCCTATACTATGCTCTCCCGTCCCTGACCTACAGTTCACTCTAGAGGTAGATGCCTCTGAGATAGGAACAGGTGCAGTCTTAACCCAAAGGAACCCCTTAACCTCTAAATTGCATTCTGTAGCCTTCTTCTCCAAGCAATTCTCCCCTGCAGAAAGGAACTATGATGTGGGTAATCATGAACTCTTAGCCATCAAGATGGCCCTTTCTGAATGGCAACATTGGCTAGAAGGTACTGCCAACCCCATTCAGATCTTTACTGGTCACAAAAACTTGACATATTTAGAAACTGATTACTGACTCAATCCTCGACAGGCCAGATGGGCCTTATCCTTTTCCCTTTTTAACTTCATAAATCATAATATCGTATCTTCCTGGGACTAAGAACAAAAAGGCTGATGCACTTTCCCATGGGTTTCCACAGTCTAGAGAGTTCTCTGATGCTCCTACTGAACACATCATTCCTCCTTCCTGTGTGCTTGCTCAGCTTAACACCTCTCTTCTTAAAAGACTGCAACGTGCTCAGTCAAGAAAACCTCCTGAAGCCCCTGCGGCACCTGAGATCCTTTTTGTACCTATCCTTTTTACGCACTCCTGTGGTATCCTGGGCTCATGATAGTACACGTTCAAGATATCCTGGTTTGACAAGAACCTTTAAACTTATTTCCCAACATTAATGGTGGCCTACCATGATGTCTGACTCTAGAGAGTATGTCAAAGCCTGTCTGACTTGTGCTGTTAATAAGACTCCCTGATCTTTGCCTCATGGCTTACTTTAACCATTGTCTATTCCCAAACAACCTTGGACACACATAACCATGAATTTTGTTGTGGACCTGCCTCATTCTGACCATCATAAGGTTATCTGGGTTGTGGTGGATCGATTTT
>NC_069504.1:1014561525-1014599025 GCF_027579735.1 Bombina bombina | reverse complement strand
TGAAATACCTTATGTAAAGACAACGGGAACACAGAAAGTTAAATACACTCTGTTAGAAAAATAAATCTAGCTTCTACCCTGAACAAGAAAAGGGTAATTTTATTGAAACCTTTGAGAAATTGGTCTTAGACAATATTAATAAAATGCAACAAACTGCCAAAATCAAACATAATGTCAGCTTAAAACAAAGAAACCTCATTATAGAATTAGAAAACAATAAAGAAATCATAATTAAACCGGCTGACAAGGGGGAGGGATAGTTATCCTAGACAAAACAAAATATAATGAAATGATAAATATATTGATTAATGAAGAAGGCACCTATAAAAAATTCAGGAGCAACCCCACACAAGTTTAAAAAAATATTCCTCAAACACCACCTGGAAAAAGCAAAAATGTTAGGGATCATTAACTATAAAGAATATGATTTCCTCTACCCAGAAGACCCTATTATACGGCCCAATAAGCCCTCCCCAAGATCCATAAATCCATAGAAAAACCACCAAAGAGGCTGATAATTTCAGAAATCAATTCACTGACATCAAACTTATCAGTCTATATAGACAAATATCTTCAAACATATGCGACTCAATTACCATCATATTTGAGAGACTCTACAAATCTGCAAATTCTACTCAATAATATGAAATGGGAACAAGATTACATACTAGTCACATGTGATATCCAGTCTTTATATACCTGTATTGAACATGATGATGGGATTAAAGCCACAGACCATTTCATCAGCATGGACACTAGTATCAAAAAAGAACAAAAAAACTTTATTTTGGATGGTATAAGATGTATATTGACACACAACTTATTCCTTTATGAGGACACATTCTATGAACAGATTTGTGTAACAGCTATAGGAACTAAATTTGCACCCAGCTACACAAATCTGTTCATGGGGTTGTGGGAATCCAAATTCATAGAAACTACCCCTTTAAAAAATAAATTCATCATGTATAAAAGATACATAGATAATATCTTCTTTATCTGGCAGGGGAATGAGGGTTTTTTTATCTAAATGTATAGATGAAATGAAAATAAACAATGTAAATCTGAAGTTCACGTCAGAATTTAGTACACATAAAGTACATTACCTAGACATTGAGATTGAAATAGAGAATAATGAAATCAACACTAGAACATACTTCAAAAAAGTTAATGCCAATAAGTTCATCCATGAAACCAGCTGTCACCTGCACAGATGGAAACGTAAAATACCTAAAGGCCAATTCCTTCGAATTAAACGTAATTATAAAAGAGAGGAAAATTTTGAGACCCAATCGCTAGTCTTAAAGAATAAATTTATAGAAAGAAGCTATGATGCAGAAGTCATAGAAACAGAAAGGAGGAATATACAAATAGTCAAAAGATCAGATGTACTTCAGTACATAACAAAAACACACAACACCACCGACAATGAATTGCTATCCATTTCATTCATAACAGTGAATAGTGAGGATAGAAAGAACCTGGAAAAATAATAAGGAAACATTGGGGGATTTTTCAAGAAGACCCCCATATAGGAACAAGTCTACTGAATGCCCCCAAATTTGTGTATAGAAGAGTAAGAAATTTGAAAAGCATCCTAGCACCCAATATGAGAAACAAGACATATAGAATAGAGAAAGGAGTCTTGGGAGAATCCTTGCAAGGCTTCTTTCCTTGAAAAAATTGTAAAACATGCAGACATGCAACAAAGACTAAATCATTCACATCTAACCAAACTGGCAAAGAATACAAAATAAAAAATACAATACGGTGAATGGATAAAAATATTATTTATTTAATAGAGTGTAAAAAATGCAGCAAGCAATATACTGTAGAAGCGGAAAGAACTATAAGGAAAAGAATCAGGGAGCATATACTCTCTATAGAACATTTAGAATATGACAGGAATAAAGATCTTCCAGTCCCCAAACATTTTAGGAATTGTAATAATAGCAACCTAAATTTTTTTAGTTTTATAGCAGTTGTCAAAATAAATCACAACAGAAGAGGTGGTAATCAATCCAATACCCTGCTCAAGAATGAAGCAAAGTGGATCTTTGAGCTTCAGACATTACAACCCAAAGGGCTAAATATTAATTTCAGCCTAAATTGCTTTCTCAAATAAAGCATCGTTATGATTTCACAAAGAATATTGGCACATTTATATAGAATCTAGAGCACAGACTGTATCATATTTACATCCACTAGCCTGAAAAATACAATTTCGAACATATATATATTAAAATGGAAGAATATGTATTAACCAATAATTGTCCCACAACCCCCACAAATAAATGCTGTGAAATAACTATGAACATAACTAGCATGAATTGGACAACCACAATAGTTGCGTGATGAATGTGCACAAACCCTGTCATCACATAAATTACTATCGTGTTTGAATAACAAAGTGAAATTAATTGATGTTACTGATGTATATATCTTTTGAAATATGTTTTTTTAATATGTCTTGTATAATCATCACCTATCCACTATTAACTATGGGACGGTTTTCCCATACGTAAAATATTGCAAATGAGTACAAATTTATGCATGCCGAGTATGTTATTTGGCAATGATAAATTCTGTCTATAAGGTTGATAACTTTTCTAAGAAGAAAGGAAGAAATATGATAACAAAGACACCTTGGCCATTATCGCAATAAACAAGGAGAAAAACTTTCAATGAGTCAATTAAAAGAAGTAATGGGTAAATTACACAGAAGGGTATAAGAGACCCTGTATTATCCATAGGTGTATGCTTGAAAAAGGTGGAGACCACAGCCGAAACGTGTTGCAATTACACATCTGTACGGAACTATCAGAACCCAGTGCTATTCTTGGATAAACTCGATTGCCATAGAGCCATCATCAGCAAGTCATGTGGGCGCAATAGGATTGTTTGCGATCATGCCCCATGCTACAGGACTGCTGCGGCTCCAGAATCGGCGGATTTCTTCAAACCTCTCAACTAAGAACAGAAATTGTCACATGGAATAGTCATAACATATACTTGGAGCATACCAGTGGAAACCTGGCAATAACACCTTTAACCATGATCAGATCACTCACGCTTTGTTACAGGTATCAGTGCAGGCAGCAGTGCCGAATCAATTCATATATGACAGCACGTCCTTTTTGTCTGCAAACACTTTTTTTGGATCTTAGAGATATCTCTACATCTGCTTTTAGACTGTTACTACATCTCTCACAGTGATGAACTTTACAACATATATTTGTATGGATTGATCTTTTAATATTTTATCATATGGTACCAGTTCTTCAGGTTGGCCAACCTTTTATTTTTGTTTACATTTGTTAGAATATTCTTGTTATAGAATATTCTTGTTTTAGAAGCACATGCTATATATAAACGACATTTCAACTTGTGGATATCAACATTTGATTTTATATAGATTTTATATACAGTATAGATTCAATAAACATATTTTATAATGATAATATACAGTTTATATTGAATAATTTGTTATAAAGATAAGTCTATTATTACCACTTATGTCTGTTATCTTAAATAGCTATAATATTGACCATTTGGGCATACTAAAATACATTGCCAGCTTACAGCTCCATATCCTCACTACCTTTCAAAACAGAGTGGATACACACTTATTATTTATTTATTTTATATTCTCTCCTTAGTGTAATTGCTTGGATAGCGCTCCCTCATACAATGTGATTTTAGGAGGCTCTAGAATTAACACCCTCACACAATGTGATTTTAGGGGTTTTTGGACTTGGCACCCTCACACAATGTGACTTTAGGGGGTTTTGGACTTAGCACCCTCATACAATGTGTTTTCAGGTGGCTGTGGACATAACAGCTTTACCTAAACATTACAGTGTGTAGTTTTAAAATTGTGTGTAGTTTTAAAATTGTTTTAATATTTTGATGGATATGTATTTTATTTCTATTCATTTTTAAAGTGCAAGATTATGCAATATAACAAAAAATAATTTTGTCTTCCAATTTGACTTAAAAAATAAATAAATAATAATAATAAAGGTATGTAATGCTAAATTTCATTGTTTCGAGAAGCTGGACTGATTCTAAATTTGAAACCAAAAAATGTTTGTAGTACTAACAAAATCATGACTTTCATAATGGTGTTTACAATATACACTACAGAAAATGACACCAGATACTTTTTTTTGGTATTTTATATGGTGGTTTTTTCAGTTCTGGGTATTTCAACAAACTAGAGTTAATTTCTAAAAGTACTTTGTGTGCTAAAAAAATAATCCAGAAAAAATGTGCAGTAAATGTAAAATTTAAAAAATAGATCCATCACAAGATTGTGAAATTGTCTGTCCCTCAGGTACCACAAATGAAAACTCCAAAAATGTATTATTACAATTTAAAATAAAAAGTCCAGCTTATAAAACAAGAAATAAATATTGCACATGACAATCAAAAAAGATGTACATTTAAGTAGTATCACTAATAAATTACCTATAATGCTGTCATGCATGGAGGTGAACTGGGGTCTTCAGCTTGCTGGGCAGTTGATTAGCCTGTGCGCTATTTGCAACCTATGGCAATGGCTGATCTCAATGTTATAACTCTTGTTTTTTGTTGTTCTCCATGGCTCCACCTATCTGCAGCTGTGGGCTATTTTCAACCACTATCTGTCTATATAAACTCAGCACTTCCTGTTCTCTTTGCCCAATTATAGAGTTATCTCCAGGTGTGTTTGTTCCTGCAGTTTCTTTTCTATTGGATTCTGACCTTGGATTGTATACTGACTATTATATTGCCTTGCCCTATGGTACTTTGCTGCTCAGGTGGTAAGTGACAAACTATTCTCTACCTAGTGATTTTGTCTCCTGCTGCCCTCTTGGTATTAACCTTGGACTGTTTAACTTTTCTTTTATATCCTTCTGCTGGCTCTGCTATTCGGGTTCTGATACTGAACTTTAACTCAGTCTAAGTGAACTTTTATCTGTCGCAGATTAGCGGCCAGGAGGTAGGTTAGGAATCGCTAACTGGTAGTGCCCGATAGACTGAATCAATGAAATCTAGAACAGACTCTTATTAACCAAATAAATATAATCTAATGTGATTATCTTTCTGTACAAATTGTATTTGCAAAAATACAGAAAATATAATTTCTTACATCAATAAAATACAATAAAGGGTATTATTAATGTTTATTAAATTATCCTATTTTATCCTGTATTAAGTACACCCTTCCTCTACTAGAGTAAAAGTTTAGCATTTTCACAAATAAATCAAAATTTAGGTCATGTGTAGTAGAAGAGATTCTTAAAGAACCACTAAATGCAGTAGAGTTGCATAATTAACAAGTGCATAAAAGGAAGACAATGTAATGACACCTACTCTGAATTTTAAATAAGCAGTAATTTTATTCCTGGCAAATTTATTTTGTCTCCCATTTCCGCCCCCCCCCCCTGTATCATGTGACAGACATCAGCCAATAACAGACTAGTATATGTATAACCTGTGAGCTTTTGCACATGCTCAGTAAGAGCTTGTTCCCCATAAAGCGAGCATTTAAAAAGACTGTGTAAAAAAATTGATAATGGAAATAAATAGACAAAGTATCTTAAAACTGCATGCTAGATCTAAATCATAAAAGTTTATTTTGACTTGAGTGTCCCTTTAAGTGTCTTTTTAGGGTTTAATGGACAACAGGATTGTTGCAATTAATGTTAAAGAAAGAGAGACAGACGGATAGATAGACAGACATATAAGAGATTTCGCTGTTGTTGAATGTTATTATGTATGTATATACACTTTTAACTTTTTCAAATAAGAATTGTGTGTCAACTGAGATCTCTAAATAAGTTTAATTAAGATGCCTAAGGATTCTTTTTTTTTCTAAGATTATATTTTTACAGTTGCATTATTTATACAGCCATGTTATGTTTATGTTTTTAATTTTTTTTTAGGTACATTTAAAAATAAACTTTCCAAGTGGAATGTAATTTACCACAATTATTTTGAAAAGAGCATTTGATTAAACATTTTAATTCTTGTCACTGTTCTTTGTAGATACTGGGCAATATCTATCAGCTTGTCCCAACACGAGGACATGATTTTAAAACTACTCTTTAAAAGTCCCTTAAATTAGCAAAAATAATATTCTGAATTTTCCAATGTGAAAACCACTCTGTTTAAGGGAATCCAGGAACCCATAACCTACATTAAAGAATTGTGAAGTTGAAAAACCCTGATTTAACAGCTACAAAAGGTATAATAATAGATGAATCATCTTTTGGAATAAAGCAACAGGTGGTAAATAATTTCACCTGGGGCTTCATAGTTTGATTAATCCTCTTGATGATTTTTTTCACTGCCATGATAATTGCTGCCAAATAAGTGGGGTAATCCAGGTGTCGTTTTGAAAGGACATATTAAAAAGTTTATGTGCATAGGCTTTGCTTCCTGGGTGTGCCTAGAAATTTTAAATCTGATGATCAGAAAAGGGTCAGATTAGTATCTCACTGTGATTATATCTGCTTGGTTTAAAAAGGTGCAGCCAAGCAAACTCATTAGTTCCTTGCATTATAATGTAATTTGTTTAATACTTTAGCAATTGAAACATGTATTTGCAAATATAGGGCCACAACTTTACATTTTCTATTAAGTATATTAACCACAATAATATAATGATTAATCACAATCAGCACAATCAGGTATTGCTACTTAAAGGGACATGCCATCTACATTTTTTCTTTTATGATTTAGAAAGAGAATGTAATTTTAAACATTGTTCTAATTTACTTATATTATCTAATTTGTTTTATTCTCTTGATATTCTTTGATTAAAAGCATATCTAGATATGCTCACTAGCTGCTGATTGGTTGCTGCACATAGAAGCATCGTGTGATTGGCTCACCATGTGCATTGCTTTTTCTTCAACTAAGGATATTTAAATTTCTATTCTCTATCTGAATCATGAAAGAAAGATTTGGGGTATAGTGGCCCTTTAAAGACTGATACAGTCACTTAAATCATAACATGACACAATGCTGACCTATTTGTATTGTTTAAAGGGACATTAAACACTGAGATTTATTAAATGGTATTTAGTTATGAATACTAAAACAACTTTTCAGTATATTTTCTATATCTTCATTATTTATGTTGCCTTCTTTTTCCTGTTAATTTTTCCTTTTTTTCTGATTCTCAGAGCTGAAAATGCACCCTGCAGACCACTGTTGCACTAAGGTGTACGCATGCACAGCTTTTTCAGAGGGAGCGCACACAATTTATGAAACCGCACACAGCAGGAAGAGGCTGTATTTGTTAAGGGGTTATTTTTTTGGGCGGGTGTTTTTATTTTAATGGAGCTGGTAGTGGACTTGAGTAGTGCAGTAGGAAGTTTTTTAAGGGGGAAATGTTTACACCTGAAATCTTCCTGCAACGCTTCTACACTTTAGTTTGTGGCTTAGTGACTGAAGCAGAGGGATAGCGTGCAGAGCAAGCTGGAGTCAAAGAGGAGCTGCAGCAGGATATGGAGATTATACATTTTCCAGGGGTGATGCAGACTTTACAGCACAGACATCACAATAATTATCACTCTAGTTCATTATAATGTTATGAATTTCATATCACGAAAATTCCATATAGCTATTTAAGTTTGTTACTTCAGAAAAAAAAACATAATTGTTATTAAATGGTTATTATTTTTAACTCTGTTGCTTTATTTTCTTAACTTAAACCAAGTAATTATATCTAGAATTCTAACAATTCTTTTTTGTCATTTGCTCAAATTTTAGTTCCATTTATGTTAAGTGCCTTTTCCCCTCTTCTTCCGTTCTCTCCCATTTTCTCTCTCTTCTTCTGTTCCACCCCCCTCTTTCACTCTTCCTCTGTTCTCAACCCTCTCTCTCCCTTGCTCTCTCTTTCTCTGTTCTATCCCCCTCTCCTTTCCTCTTCCTCTGATATCTTCCCTCTTTCCTTTCTCACTCTTCCTTTGGTTTTTTTCTCCTTTTCTCTCTGTTCTTCTGTTCTCTCCCCCCTCTCTCACTCTTCCTCTGTTCTTACCCTCTCTCTTCCTCTGTTCTCCCTTCTTCTCTATCTCTCTTCTTCTGTTGTATTCCTCTCTCTCTCTCTCTCTTACTCTTCCTCTGTTATCTCCCCCTCTCTCTTCTTCTATCTCTCAACTATTTCTCTCTCCCTCTTTTCTCTCCCTTTTTTCTTCCTCTGTGCTCCCCCTAGTCTCTCACCTCCTGCTATTTGCAACATCTATATTGCTCCCTCTGTTCTCCCCTCTCTCTTTCTCTATTTCCTTCCCCCTTATCCCCCTCTGTCCACATCCCCTCTCTCTTCCTCTTTTCTCTCCAACCTGTTATCTCCAACCTCTCTCTCTCTGTTCTCCCCCCTCCTCTCTCTCCTCTCTCTCTTCTTGTTATCTCCCACATCTGTCTTGGTAACTTTGTTCTCCTCCTCTCTCTTCCCCCTCTCCCTTTGATCTTCTCTCTCTCTCTCTCTTCCTGTATTCTCTACCCTCTCTGTCTCCTCCTCTATTGTCTCCCACATCTCTCGTCCTGATCTCTCTCTGTCTTTCCCTTCCTCTGCTATCTCCCCCTTTTCTCCCCCTTCTGTTCTCTCCTCTTTGTTTCTCTCCCCGTCTCTCTTTCTCTGTTCTCTCCCCTTATCTCAGTCTTCCTCTGATCTCTCTCCCCCTCTCACTCTTCTTCTGTCCCCCCCTCTCTCACTCTTCTTCTGTTATCTACCATCTCTCTCTTTTTGTTATCTCCCACCTCTCTCTCTCTGTTCTTCTGTTCACTCCCCCTCTTTCTCTCCTTATCTGTTCTTTCCCCCTCTCAGTTCCTCTGTTCTCTCCCCCATTCTCTTTCTTCCTCTTTTTTGTTTCTCTCTCTCTCTCTCTCTCTCTCTCTCTCTCTCTCTCTCTCTCTCTCTCTCTCTCTCTCTCTCTCTCTCTCTCTCTCTCTCTCTCTCTCACACTGTTATCCCCCTCCTTGCTCATCATCTCTCTTTTCTCCCCTCCCTCTTTCTTCCCTTCCACTTTTTTATCTTCCTCTGCTCTCTCTCTCTCTCTCTCTCTCTCTCTCTCTCTCTCTCTCTCTCTCTCTCTCTCTCTCTTTGTCTCCCTCTCTCTCTTTTTCTCTTTCTCTATTTATCTCTCTCTCTTCCACTGTTATTTCCCACCTCTCTCTGTCTTTCTTCCTCTTTCTCACCTTTTTCTATTCTTCTTTTCCCCTCTCTCTTCCTCCTTTCACCCCTCCTCCCTTCCTCTTTTCTCCTCTCTCTCTTTCTCTGTTCTCACTCCTCCATTTCTCTGTTTTTGTCTCTCTCTATTTCTCTTTCTCTTCCACTGTTGTCTCCCAACTCACTCTCTCTCTTTCTTCTTCTTCCCCCCTTTCTCTCTACCTCTTTTCCCCTCTCTTGCTCTTCCTCCTTTCCCCCCTTTCTCTCTTCCTCTTCCCCCTCTCTCTTCCTCTTTTCCCCTCTCTCTTGCTTTCTCTATTCTTGCCCCTCACTCTTCCGTTGTTCTCCCCCATATCTCTTCCTCTGTTCTCTCCCATCTTCGCTTTCTCTGTTCTCTCTTCCCTCTATTTTCTCGAGGCTATCCCTACTTTATATCTTTCCTAATTAGCTTTAACAGATAACAGAATGTATTAAAATAAATTTAGGGCTTGATTTATCAAGCCCTTTGCCTCACATCAGACAGCTGCTTCCTAGCCTCTTCTTCACCTGGAGAATTTTGATCTCCTCGGTCTTGTCCAACCGGGGAGATTGACAGCTCCTGTGTGCGCTTGATTGTCTGTGTGTAGGCAGGGGGTGGTGTTGCTCGATAGCGCAAAATATCAATTGCGCGCAATACTGAATACCGCCAATGGATTGTTGGCAACCAGAGGCTATCTGTGGTTGACAGGAGCGTACATATGCTTGATAAATTGAGCCCATAATACTAACAATATGACTCGGGCTATCCTTGTTGGCTTCAGAGTAAAACATAGATTGGCTTTTCACTAATGATGCAAACAGGATGTGAATTTGTTTAAAATATGTTTAGACTTTTCTCTAGCAAGACAACGGAAAAGTCTTTTAAAGTTTTTATTATCCCTTTAACTTTTTTTTTTTAGAAAATTTTAGTAAAATTGGAGAGCTACTGCTGCATTTATTAAAATGTAAAGCTGTTAAATGTTTAGTCTTGATGGGTAATTAAATGCCATTTGTAATCTTCAAACAGAAAGGTAGCTAGTGTTTTTAACAGAGCCATCAAACATCATATTAAAAAATAAATATTAGCAGCATATTTTTAAAATTCTGCAAGTTTGAATATTGTGCAACAAAATCTCCCTAGTTGAATTTTAATATCCTCTTTGCTAGTTTTGTATTCTTAGACTTCCATTACTATTTTATTGTTATTTTAGTTGTCTTTATCCATTACAAAAGAAAAGAAAAAGAACAGACTGTTAAATAAAATAGATATTTATAACATGTTTGGTATCTGGTCCACACATGTGAAAGACTCACTTGGAGCTACCATTTTAACTGATCTGCACAAACATTCAGATCATGGGCGCGATCCGATATACGGCGCAGGTTTTGGCACAAGTGTGGAAACCTGCGCCGCCCGTAGTTTCAGCTCGCAACTCGAGCTATCCCATATAGGGCGCCAGCATTTGCTAAAGTGCCGTAAGCCTGACAAACCAGCGATGTCCAGAAATCTGCGTAAGTACAAATTTCTGGAGTTGCCAGTGACTTACGGCACTTTAGAAACTGTCGCCGCATAAAAAACCTGACTAAGTTATAAAATCTCCCATACTGTCTAACACGCCTCCCAAACATAGCCCGACACGTATACCCCTCTATCCGCAATCCCCCCTCTCACTCCAAACAATAAATATATTAACCCCTAAACCGCCGCTCCCGGACCCCGCCGCCAGCTACATTATCTATATTACCCCATAATCTGACCCCCCTACACCGCCGCTAGCTACATTAAATGTTTTACCCCCTAATGTGAGCCCCCTACCCCGCCGCCACCTACATTAACTATGTTACCCCCCAAATATGATCCCCCTACACCGCCGCCACCTACATTAACTATGTTACCCCCTAATATGATCCCCCTACACCGCCGCCACCTATTTAAATTCCCCTACACCACCGCCACCTATTTAAACTATATTAACCCCTAATGTGAGCCCCCTACACTGCCGCCACCTATATTATATGTACTACCCCCTAATCTGACCCCCTTACAACGCCGCCACCTATATTAAAATTATTAACCCCTAATCTAATCCCCCTTACACCGCCGCCACCTATATTAAAATTATTAACCCCTAATCTAATCCCCCTTACTTCGCCACCACCTATATTAAAATTATAAACCCCTAATCTAATCCTCTTTACACCGCCGCCACGATATTAAAATTATTAACCCCTAATCTAATCCCCCTTACACCGCCGCCACCTATATTATATATATTAACTATATTAACCCTATCTAACTCTAACACCCCTAACTTAATTATTATTAAAATAAATCTAAATAATATTAACTAAATTATTCCTATTTAAAACTAAATACTTACCTATAAAATAAACCCTAAGATAGCTACAATATAATTAATAATTACATTGTAGCTATTTTAGGGTTTATATTTATTTTACAGGTAACTTGGTATTTATTTTAACTAGGTACAATAGCTATTAAATAGTTAATAACTATTTAATACCTACCTAGTTAAAATAATTACCAATTTACCTGTAAAATAAATCCTAACCTAAGTTACAAATACACCTACACTATCAATAAATTAATTAAATAAACTACAAATATCTAAACTAAAATACAATTAAATACATTAAACTAAATTACAAAAACAAACAAACACTAAATTACAACAAATAAAAAAAGATTACAAGATGTTTAAGCTAATTACACCTATTCTAAGCCCCCTAATAAAATAACAAAAAAGGGCCTTTTGTGGGGCATTGCCCCAAAGTAATCAGCTCTTTTGCCTGTAAAAAAAACAACCCCCCCATTACAACCCACCACCCACATACCCCTACTCTAACCCACCCAATCCCCCCTTAAAAAACCTAAGTCTAACCCCCAAGTGCTCATTACCTGTCCTGAAGACCGGCGGAGAAAGTCCTGTTCCAGGCAGAGAAGTCTTCTTCCAGGCGGCGACCTCTTCTTCTTCCAGGATCCAGCCGGCGCGGAGCGGAGGAATTGAAGACCGATGACCGCGGAGCTGAAGACCGTCCATCTGGAACTGAAGACCGGCGATGCTGGAACTGAAGATCGACGACGCTGGAACTGAAGACCGCTGGAACTGAAGACCGGAGCCGGAGCGTGGAGGATCCTCTTCATACGATCGCCGCCGTACACTGAATAGGAATTCAAGGTACGCGATTAAAAATGGTGTCCCTTGAATTCTTATTGGCTGATTTGAGCCTTCAAATTCAAATCAGCCAATCGGATGAGAGCTACTTTAATTCTATTGGCTGATTTGAATAGCCAATAGAATAAGAGCTACTGTAATTCTATTGGCTGATTAGAATAGCCAATAGAATAACAGTAGCTCTTGTTCTATTGGCTATTCAAATCAGCCAATAGAATTAAAGTAGCTCGCATCCGATTGGCTGAGTAAGTCCTTACGCTGTATATTGGATACCAAACTGCGCTGGTTTGGTATACCTGTCTATGAGCCAAAAAACTACGTCCGAAGGCAGAAATATACGAGCGTAACTTCTATGTTATGCCGTATATGTGATACCAAACCAGCGCAAATTTTGGCGTCGCCGGCTTTTGCGGGCGACGATTTATATCGGATCGGGCCCCACATAAGAAAAAAAATAAAAATTAAAAAAAATGGAAACAATTTAAAGTGTTTATATCCTTACTAAATTGTAATCATTTATATTTAAAGGGCTTCAAATAATATTAATTTTACACTAATTCAATTTTAGAAACTCAAAGGCAGCTTTTTCTTTTATCATTAATCATTTTTAGCCATGATGACCTTTATTTTAGGAAATATACAATAAAAAACAATGTTTTATAAAATTTGTAATCACTAATATATGGCTGCGTTAGGCTCCAAAAAGGGAGCGTATAGCATATTTACCGCCACTGCAACTCTAAATTCCAGCGGTGCTTACGGACGCGGCCAGCTTCAAAAACGTGCTCGTGCACGATTTCCCGATAGGAAATAATGGGGCTGTTTGAGCTGAAAAAAAACCAAACACCTGCAAAAAAGCAGCGTTCAGCCCCATTGTTTTCTAAGGGGAAACACTTCCTAAGTCTGCACCTAACACCCTAACATGTACCCCAAGTCTAAACACCCCTAACCTTACACTTATTAACCCCTAATCTGCCGCCCCTGCTATCGCTGACCCCGGCATATTATTATTAACCCCTAATCTGCCGCTCCGTACACCGCCGCAACCTACGTTATCCCTATGTACCCCTAATCTGCTGCCCCTAACACCGCCAACCCCTATATTATATTTATTAACCCCTAATCTGCTGCCCCCAATCTCACCACTACTATAATAAAGTTATTAACCCCTAATCCGCCTCACTAACCCTATAATAAATAGTATTAACCCCTAATCTGCCGCCCCCAACGTCGCCGCCAGCTACCTACAATTATTAACCCCTAATCTGCCGACCGGATCTCACCGCTACTCTAATAAATGTATTAATCCCTAAAGCTAAGTATAACCCTAACACTTACACCCCCCTAAGTTAAATATAATTTTATTCTAACGAAATAAATTAACTCTAATTAAATAAATTCCTATTTAAAGCTAAATACTTACCTGTAAAATAAACCCTAATATAGCTACAATATAAATTATAATTATATTGTAGCTATTTTAGGATTAATATTTATTTTACAGGCAACTTTGTATTTATTTTAACCAGGTACAATAGCTATTAAATAGTTAATAACTATTTAATAGCTACCTAGTTAAAATAATTACAAATTACCTGTAAAATAAATCCTAACCTAGGTTACAATTAAACCTAACACTACACTAGCAATAAATAAATTAAATAAAATACCTACAATTACCTACAATTAAACCTAACACTACACTATCAATAAATTAATTAAATACAATACCTACAAATAAATACAATTAAATAAACTAACTAAAGTACAAAAAATAAAAAAGAACTAAGTTACAAAAAATAAAAAAATATTTACAAACATTAGACAAATATTACAACAATTTTAAAATAATTACACCTACTCTAAGCCCCCTAATAAAATAACAAAGACCCCCAAAATAAAAAAATGCCCTACCCTATTCTAAAATTAAAATCGAAAAGCTCTTTTGCCTTACCAGCCCTGAAAAGGGCCCTTTGCGGGGCATGCCCCAAAGAATTCAGCTCTTTTGCCTGTAAAAAAAAACCCATACAATACCCCCCCCCAACATTACAACCCACCACCCACATACCCCTAATCTAACCCAAACCCCCCTTAAATAAACCTAGCACTAAGCCCCTGAAGATCTCCCTACCTTGTCTTCACCTCACCGGGTTCACCGATCGGTCCAGAAGAGGGTCCAAAGTCTTCATCCAAGCGGGGGGCTGAAGAGTGACGTCCATCCTTCGGCTGAAGTCTGGATCCAATCATCGGCTGAAGAAATCCATCATCGGGCTGAAGTCTTGATCCAAGCGGGCGCTGAAGAAGTCCATCATCGCCATGAAGTCTTCTATCAAGCGGCATCTTCAATCTTCTTTCTTCCAGAGCAGTCTTCTTCCAGCCGACGCGGATCCATCCTCTTCTACCGACGCCTACTCGCCAAATGACGGTTCCTTTAAATGACATCATCCAAGATGGCGTCTGTCGAATTCCGATTGGCTGATAGGATTCTATCAGCCAATCGGAATTAAGGTAGGAAAATTCTGATTGGCTGATGGAATCAGCCAATCAGAATCAAGTTCAATCCGATTGGCTGATCTGATCAGCCAATCAGATTGAGCTCGCATTCTATTGGCTGTTCTGATCAGCCAATAGAATGCGAGCTCAATCTGATTGGCTGATCGGATCAGCCAATCGGATTGAACTTGATTCTGATTGGCTGATTCCATCAGCCAATCAGAATTTTCCTACCTTAATTCCGATTGGCTGATAGAATCCTATCAGCCAATTGGAATTCGAGGGACACCATCTTGGATGACGTCCCTTAAAGGAACCGTCATTCGTCGGGAAGTCGTCAGTGAAGATGGATGTTCCGCGTCGGTGGGATGACCATGGATCCGGAAGAAAGAAGATTGAAGATGCCGCTTGATAGAAGACTTCAGCCCGATCATGGACCTCTTCAGCTCCCGCTTGGATGAAGACTTCAGCCCAATCATGGACCTCTTCAGCTCCGGCTTGGATGAAGACTTCAGTTGGATCATGGACATCTTAAGCCCCCTGCTTGGGCTTGGATGAAGACGTCGGAGCCAGGACAAATCGGTGAACCCGGTGTGGTGAAGACAAGGTAGGGAGATCTTCAGGGGCTTAGTGTTAGGTTTATTTAAGGGGGGTTTGGGTTAGATTAGGGGTATGTGGGTGGTGGGTTGTAGTGTTGGGTGGGGGTATTGTATGTTTTTTTTTTACAGGCAAAAGAGCTGAATTCTTTGGGGCATGCCCAGCAAAGGGCCCTTTTCAGGGCTGGTAAGGTAAAAGAGCTTTTCTATTTTAATTTTAGAATAGGGTAGGGCATTTTTTTATTTTGGGGGTCTTTGTTATTTTATTAGGGGGCTTAGAGTAGGTGTAATTAGTTTAAAATTGTTGTAATATTTTTCTAATGTTTGTAAATATTTTTTATTTTTTGTAACTTAGTTCTTTTTATTTTTTGTACTTTAGTTAGTTTATTTAATTGTATTTATTTGTAGGTATTGTATTTAATTAATTTATTGCTAGTTTAGTGTTAGGTTTAATTTTAGGTAATTGTAGGTAGTTTATTTAATTTATTTATTGATAGTGTAGTGTTAGGTTTAATTGTAACTTAGGTTAGGATTTATTTTACAGGTAATTTTGTAATTATTTTAACTAGGTAGCAATTAAATAGTTATTAACTATTTAATAGCTATTGTACCTGGTTAAAATAATTACAAAGTTGCCTGTAAAATAAATATTAATCCTAAAATAGCTACAATATAATTATAATTTATATTGTAGCTATATTAGGGTTTATTTTACAGGTAAGTATTTAGCTTTAAATAGGATTAATTTATTTAATAAGAGTTAATTTATTTTGTTAGATAAAAATTATATTTAACTTAGGGGGGTGTTAGGGTTAGGGTTAGAATTAGCTTTAGGGGTTAAAAAATTTATTAGAGTAGCGGTGAGCTCCGGTCGGCAGATTAGGGGTTAATGCTTGAAGTTACGTGTCGGCGATGTTAGGGAGGGCAGATTAGGGGTTAATACTATTTATTATAGGGTTATTGAGGCGGGAGTGAGGCGGATTAGGGGTTAATACATTTATTATAGTAGCGGTGCGGTTCGGTCGGCAGATTAGGGGTTAATAAGTGTAGGTAGGTAGCGGCGACGTTGGGGGCGGCAGATTAGGGGTTAATAAATATTATGTAGGTGTCGGCGATGTTAGGGGCAGCAGATTACGGGTACATAGGGATAACGTAGGTGGCGAAGGTGTGGTCGGCAGATTAGGGGTTAAAAATTTTAATAGAGTGGCGGCGATGTGGGGGGGCCTGTGTTTAGGGGTACATAGGTAGTTTATGGGTGTTAGTGTACTTTAGAGCACAGTAGTCAAGAGCTTTGTAAACCGGCGTTAGCCCAGAAAGCTCTTAACTACTGACTTTTTTCTGCGGCTGGAGTTTTGTCGTTAGAATTCTAACGCTCACTAGAGCCAAGTCTCTAAATACCGGCGTTAGAAAGATCCCATTGAAAAGATAGGATACGCAAATGGCGTAGGGGGATCTGCGGTATGGAAAACTCGCGGCTGGAAAGTGAGCGTTAGACCCTTTCCTGACTGACTCCAAATACCAGCGGGCGGCCAAAACCAGCGTTAGGAGCCTCTAATGCTGGTTTTGACGGCTACCGCCCAACTCTAAATCTAGCCGATAATTTCTAAGCAAGTTCATAAAGCTGTGTTCATTTTTATGCTTAATTTTGCTTAGGAAGTGCATTTGCATTTTGATGCTATTTTATGCTATTTTTTTTTTAAATAATTTTTTATTGAGGTTTTTGCGTAGAACATACATAAAACATAATACACCATTTTGTAAAAAGAACAAAATACAAAATACAAACATAGTTACTCGAAGAATTTCGGAAATCATACAATAGCTTGGTGGAAGGCTAATGAAACCTCGATTTTTTGATAATATATCACATGTGACTGACCTGTTAGGAACAAAGATTCAGGCCCTATGGGCCAAAAAATATGAAAAATAATAGCTATCTGATGGTCAGGAGTCTAGCTCGCTAGGAGCTTCAAAGTATATCATGCGTAGCTGGCCTATGAGGAGCTTTGTTTTAGGCCCAATGGACCTAGAGTATAGGAAATAATAGATAACTGATGTCCAGAAATCTAGTTTTTTAATAGCTTCAAAAGGAGCATGAATACGTGCATAATAAGTGGGGGAAAGGGGATATTCAGCGGGTAAGCACCGCTATGTATATTAGGGAGAGAGTGGGGGGGGGGAGCCATAGGAATATAGGAGTATAGTAGGAGACTTGGAGGGACCTATTAATCTTGGTAATGTGGCAAAGTAAATGGGCTAAGATATCTAGTTACCCAGCTATGAATTATTAGTCATGTGAACATGTGGCATACGTCTGTCACTTGGGAGCCTCTGCTTAACTAATATACCATTCTGCAAGTAGACATTGCTTCGTGTATTTAACATAAAACCTATAGAAACTGTATTATATGCTAGTCCCCTCGGTTATAAAGGTGAACGTACAAAATATAAACCTACTAATCGTAGAGAGATGTACATAGAGCAAGGTTAACACGCACCAACACATAATGGTGTATAATATTAACTGCAAGGGTGTCTATTCATAACAACAATATTAACTGTGCAGGCTGAATGAGCTGTGGAGTTAGCTAATACCTAAATCTAAATCTTTATTACAAATAAATGGATGTAATCAGTGTACATCAGATATGCCATTATAACTGTGTACACAGAAAAGGACAAACCTATGTCATCAGGTGGCTATAGAGTTATAAGACATATAGCAAATTTTGTACAGGCGGTACACCATCATATAGGGTTTTATATTGATAATGGTCTGTTCTGCCGTGTAGTATATATACTTTGCTTTAAACGGCTAAACTTTATTGCCTATTTTAGGCGTAACTTATAACCAAGAAGGACCACGTGGGACCATATACAGCTATCCTCTAGGTTTAGGCTTGAAGATAAATACAATAACTTATAAACAACATAGTAGGTAGATTAATTAGTCAATGTAATGACTCTTATCCGAAAAGACAGATTCTATTTTTGTGATATCAATTCCTCTTCATAAAACTAAAAGGGCGCTATATAGTTTGAAGGAGTGACATCACATGAAAAGGCTTGCAGATTCAAGGGCCATATATTTCTCTAAGCGTTCAAAACAGCCAAGGCTGTTAAATAAGGCAGAGTTGGACAAATGCTATAGCCTCAGGTGTATCTGTGGGAAACATACTTTAACGTTTGTATATGTTAGCTGTGAAACTTTAAACTAAAAAACTAGTAAGTGTTAAAGATGTCCCACAAAGGCTGAGACCCAATGCTGCTTGAAATATCTCCTCAGAGGAGTATTGTTACCTTAAGTGAGAGTGATTACTATTATGTAATTTCCATAATTAAATTTTCAGAAGTTCTGCTTACACATGTAAACTGAGCCTTATCCCACTTTAGAGTGTGGTCATAGGGAAACTAAAGATAGTAAACACACATATATTTTGGCAAATAACTATGAAAATGTACCTATATAACCCTAATCCCTAGGGATTTTCTGATTATAACAGATTTAGTAGGGTATAAATAAACTAGTGCTATATGATAGATTTATAGGAGACCTAGAACAGGCTATTGCAACATAACTGATATTTCACTGCCCTCTAACAACACCATTCTTCCCACAATCACAGTTATACCCTGAAAGGTTAGGACAACGTAATTAAGCAATGGTACTATTGCAATACTTATCACAAAATGCCTCCTTTTATAATTAATCAGGATCCAGAGCAAATTGTAAATAAGTAAAGGACAAATTTCACCCATGTCAGAAACACATCAGAGCAGAATTATACATCAACTAAAATAACTTTTTATAACACTACATTGATCCAGGAAAAATTAACACAGCCATTTAGCAAACATGTCATTTCACAACACATAGACACAGAGAGCCTCTATGATCCTATATGAGGCATAGTCATTAGATTAGCCTGCTCCAAACCCTGTAACCTGCGTAATGGTGAAGGTTGACTGTGTTAATGACTGAAAAGACCCCCTCAATGTCTCATCAACCAATGTCCGTGAGTGCATTTAGTCCAGAGTGAGAGAGCCAATATAGAACATTTCCTGGCATCCCGCCATGTACAGCATTCAATAGACAGTTCTCAAAAATATAACATGGGCAATGAAAAACAGTATGGGGAGACATATTTTTTGCATATCTAAGCAAGTCGTATAATCCTGCCTCCTGTTGAAAGTAAACTGAGTCCTTCCTGAGAGCATAAACAATGAGCCAGTGAAATAAAACTAGTCCCTCTTGCATATAACAAATCGTCACAATACAAAAGCATCAGATTTTAGTAGTAGCCAGAGTAGGTAATGTCTTATCAATCGGCTTGTGAATCGCCAGATAATTATCAAGCTAAGTTCTGAGGTCATACCTGCAGCTTCAGATATAAAATGGAAGCCCGGGTAGGAGTTGTATTTAGCCCACACCATCAGTTTTAAGCTGGGATTCATCCCACAAGCAGCAAGACCAGCACAAACTAGAAGTCACTAGAATGCAGGGGATGTCCTGCACAGATGTAAGCTGGCTGCTGGTATTATCGTATAGCAAAGTGTCCCAAAGAGTAAGTGTCCAGCTGCTCACGTGGCATCGATATTTATGCTTACCCAGTAGGAGCGAGTAGGCTTCTGAAGATTTAGCCACTATCATGCACTCTGTTCTTGGGGATTGTGGTGTGAGAGGGGTCCCCAATGAGACTAAGTCGCCGTGTAGGTCCTCTTGCAGCGTCGGACAGTTATCCTCATCTGCCCCAGCTAGCAGCTGTTCATCTGCGGCAAAACTGCTCAGTTCACTTTCCTCTAGGGAGCCAAGCTCATCTGAAGCAAGGGAGGTCGAGGGATTAGCGGGCATGGCCGCTATCATTACCTCTTGTAGCACGTCACTTGTTCTTGAGAGTCCCCACATAATATTTGTAGTCTCAACTGACTTAGCAGCGGACATCTCCGTACTTCTCTGATCGCCCCTAATCACAGATCTGAGGCTGTGGAACTGTAATGTCATTTGTAGATCCAGGCTCCGCAACATGGCTCTCATTTCAATGTAAAGAACCTCCATGGTGAGGCGCTAAAGTTGACAATGTATTGCTGGCGAAATAGGCATATAACTGGGGAGGTGGTTCTAGCTAGATGGTACTTCTAACAGCATGGCTTCTATGAACCGATGGTGCAAGACTATAGGCTCCGTAACTTTAGTAGGCCTCATAAACCTGCATGGAGCAGTCTAGTATGGCGAAAGGTTAATGCTTAGGTACAGCAAAGTAGCCTGCAAATAGTGTAAAGACAGTCCTGCTTGGTCAGGAGTAAGGTTTTGGGGCACATTTAATTAAAAATGCTGCAATTTATCAATGTTTTAAAGGCGCTTCAGCAGGAGCTCTCTGAAACATGTCTTCTCTGCTTAGCTGTTGGCTCCGCCCCCCCTATTTTTTTTATCTTAATGGATTTCTTTAATTGATCATTAAAAAATCTTAGCAAAATATTTTTGCAGATTCCAACAATCAAAATAAAACAAAAAAATATAATAAATGCAAAAAGACTATTCTTTGTTTTTAAACAGCTCATTTATTTTAAAACGTGACTGAAAATAGAACATAAAACCATTTAAAATGCAAAAAATAAATAATATTTTAATTTTAAATCATTAAGTATGCCATTATTTAAAACAGTTTAGATAACAGCATATATATATATATAAAGAGAGAGAGAGAGAGAGAGAGAGAGAGAGAGAGAGAGCATAAGGAGGCACTCTCTGGTCTTTTAGCAAGTGAGTTTTAATATATCAACTGTGACGTTTCGGGGTGACACACCCCTTCCTCAGACAAACAAACACAAATCACAAGTTGCAATTTAAACAGTGTAAGCCCCACCACCAGTGAAAAATGGCGCCAAAATCGTAACCATAGTGAGTCTCAGTAAACAAAACCTTTACTGGCTCAACACTTTTTCAAGTAAAAAAATATTCAAAATTATATCATTGCAATAAATATCCATATGAGAAAATATCAAATATATATTTAAGTCATCACTCTCTTAATAATCTATATATATAAGTTCCAAAAATAGAGAGAATAGGAAATAACTTGAACATCAAGTGAATAAAATCATCAGTGAAAATACAGAGTATGTTAGACAATACTATCAGCCCATGTACAGGAGATCCAGACATACCAATGGAGCATACACCTAAGCCATGTATTTAGGGCATATTCTTACTAAATTCATAGCATCATCTTATATGTAGATTATTACCTTCTCTGGTGGTTCTGGGACTTAAACTGTCATACCCGCAACAGCGTGAAGCATAGACTTAGCATCGCTTTGTAACGTACATCAGGCCTCATGCCGATGACATCATCCAAAAGGAGATATGCCTTGGGTGCTCCACGTCTTTGCCATAGCAACCATAAACACATGTGGAGAACGCTAGTCTTACCCGATATCCTGAATCAGCTGCAGAGCTGTAAACTGCAGTATCACTATAAAGAGCGCTGCCAGGACTACTGAGAGATAAAATAAATAAATAAAACAATAAAGAAGAGAAATAATAGAAAAAGATAATGGAAAAAAGCTAATCTACTAAAAAAAAGGAGATATTGCCATTTGTATCCTCTTTCTATGAACTTATTTGCCATATCCTGAAGTTGTGTGTTTCATTTTCACTGTTTCGCTATTGTTTCTGTTAACTCTTGACATTTGATTTTGTGGAATGGCTCTGAGAAGGGACGTTGGGTGGCAACTCTGTGCATGCAGTACTGAATTTCTGTCTGTCGGTTTTTGGTATAATGTGGTTCCTAGGCCTACTCCATCTCTATATATGCATATATTCAGAAATTCCACTTTTTCTTGACTGTAAGATATTTTAAATTGAATAGGATGCTTCAAATCATTCAGTTCCTGAAACCAGTTTTGTAGTGTTTCACTCAGACCAGTCCAGACCATGAGGCCTACTTATCAAGCCGTCAACTTACTTGCATTCGACGGCACCAATATGCTCGCCTGACATCACCTAACATCGCTGCCGCGGACCTGAATACGCTCTCCATATTTATATAAAAAGCTGTCAAAAAACTGCGCACCAAGTACGGGGTGATGAGCAGCGGACTGTTGTTAACTGAGTCATTTATCTCGCTGCTATTCGGCTTTTTCACAGCTTTATTTATATCCTTTCACTAAACACTGCCACTATACTTAACTGTTTAACCCCTATCCTGCCGCTCCCGGACCCCGTTGAAACTAAATAAAGTTATTAACCCCTATCCCGCCGCTCCCGGAGCCCACCGCAACTCTAATAAACTTATTAACCCCTATTCCGCTGCTCCCTGAAACCGCCACAACTAACTAAATGTATTAACCCCTAAACCTCTGGTCTCCCACATCACTACCACTTACTAAACCTATTAACCCCTAAACCGCCAGCCCCCCACATCACCATAAACTAAATTAGACTATTAACCCCTAAACCTAACAACCCGCTAACTTTATATTAAATATTAACTCATCCCTATCTTATAATAAATTTAAGCTTACCCCTAGATTTAAATTAAACTATATTAAACTATTAATTAATCTACCCTAACAATTATACTAAAATTACATTAAACTATATTAAACTAATAATTAACCTACCCTAAGTGTTATACTTAAATTACATTAAACTATATTAAACTATTAATTAACCTACCCTAACTGTTATACTAAAATTACATTAAACTATATTAAACTAATAATTCATCTATCCTAACTATTATACTCAAATTACATTAAACTACAAATTAAATTAACTATATTATATATTTAAACACCTAACCCTATTCAAATAATTTAAATCTACAATAAAAAATTACAAAGTTACAAAAAACTTACAACTAAGTTACAAAAAATAACAAACACTAAGTTACAAAAAAAATAAACACTAAGTTACACAAAATAAAAAAATAAATTATCAAATATTTAAACTAATTGCACCTAATCTAAGAGCCCTATGAAAAAAAAGCCCCCCAAAATAAAAAAAAACCCTAGCCTACAATAAACTACAAATATCCCTTAAAAGGGCCTTTTGCAGGGCATTGCCCCCCTCAAAAAATCATTTTACCTGTTAAAAAAAAAAAAATACAAATACCCCCCAACAGTAAAACCCACCACCCACACAACCAACCCCCCAAATAAAAACCTAACTAAAAAAACCTAAGCTCCCCATTGCCCTGAAAAGGGCATTTGGATGGGCATTGCCCTTAAAAGGGCATTTAGCTCTACTGCTGCCCAAACCCTAATCTAAAACTAAAACCCACCCAATAAACCCTTAACAAAACCTAACACTAACCCCTGAAGATCCACTTACAGTTTTAAAGATCCGACATCCATCCTCAAAGAAGCCGGGAGAAGTCCTCATCGAAGCCGGCAGAAGTCTTCATCCAAGCGGCCGAAGTCTTCATCCAAGCTCGCAGAAGTCTTCACCCAGACAGCATCTTCTATCTTCATCCATCCGGCGTGCAATGGTTCCATCTTCAAGACATCAGACGCGGAGCATCCTCTTCGTTTGACTTCTTCTTGAACACTGAATGATCCTTTAAATGACGTCATCCAAGATGGCGTCCCTTAGATTCCGATTGGCTGATAGAATTCTATCAGCCAATCGGAATTAAGGTTGAAAAAAATCCTATTGGCTATTGCAATCAGCCAATAGGATTGAGCTTTCATCCTATTGGCTGATCCAATCAGCCAATAGGATTGAGCTTGCATTCTATTGGCTGATTGGAATATTTATGCAAATTGCTCTTGGGTGTCCCTAAGAGTAAAAGAGGAAACCAGACGTGGACTCCTTGCAAACATGCCTTTAGAGAGATACGACTGCACCTCACTGACGAGGCCCACAGAAGGCCGAAACAATCGTCTGGGGTTGTTGTTTCTCTTGTTCAGAGAAGAATTGCCTGGTATTTCGGTGCTGGACTGTCATTGGGCAGGGTCAGACTGATGTGCTACTGGATATTTTTTCTCTGTGAAGGGGCATAGTGTGCTAAAAGAGTATGCACCCTGAGTGGCACTGAAAAGGAACAGGCACTGAAGTTTTTCTAGCTTTTGTTCTGTCTCAGCTGACTGAATTTCTCTCTCTTTTTATATTTATGCAAATTGCTCTTGGGTCTCCCTAAGAGTAAAAGAGGAAACCAGACGTGGACTCCTTGCAAACATGCCCTTAGAGAGATACGACTGCACCTCACTGACGAGGCCCACAGAAGGCCAAAACAATCATCTGGGGTTGTTGTTTCTCTTGCTCAGAGAAGAATTGCCTGGTATTTCGGTGCTGGACTGTCATTGGGCAGGGTCAGACTGATGTGCTACTGGATATTTTTTCTCTGTGAAGGGGCATAGTGTGCTAAAAGAGTATGCACCCTGAGTCGCACTGAAAATGAACAGGCACAAAAGTTTTTCTAACTTCTTTTCTTTCTCAGCTGAGTGCATCTCTCTCTCTTTTTATATTTATGCAAATTGCTCTTGGGTCTCCCTAAGAGTAAAAGGGGAAACCAGATGTGAACTCTTTGCACACATGCCCTTAGGGAGATGCGACTGCACCTCACTGACGAGGCCCATTGGGCAGGGTCAGACTGATGTGCTACTGGATATTTTTTCTCTGTGAAGGGGCATAGTGTGCTAAAAGAGTATGCACCCTGAGTGGCACTGAAAATGAACAGGCACAGAAGTTTTTCTAGCTTTTGTTCTGTCTCAGCTGAGTTCATCTCTCTCTTTTTAAGTTTAAATTTATTATAAGATAGGGATGAGTTAAAATGTAATATAAAGTTAGCGGGTTGTTAGGTTTAGGGGTTAATAGTTTAATTTAGTTTATGGCGATGTGGGGGGCTGGCGGTTTAGGGGTTAATAGGTTTAGTAAGTGCTAGTGATGTGGGAGGCCAGAGGTTTAGGGGTTAATACATTTATTTAGTTGCAGTGGGCTCCGGGAGTGGCGGGATAGGGGTTAATAACTTTATGTAGTTGGTGGCGGTGGCGGGGCGGTAGATTAGGGGTTAATAAGTATAATGTAGGTGGCGGCGGTGTCGGACCCGCAGATTAGGGGTTATTAAGTATAATTTAGGTGGCGGCGGTGTAGGGGGCGGCAGATTAGGGGTGTTTAGACTCGGGGTATATGTTAGGGCGTTAGGTGTAAACGTAACTTTTATTCTAGCATAGAAATCAATGGGATATCAGGCAGCAGTGAACATGAGCTTTAGCTGCTTTCAGACTCCCATTGATTCCTATGGTATCCGCCGCCTCCAGGGCGGCGGATTGAAAACCAGGTATGCTGAGCCGGAATAGTGGCGAGCGTACCTGGTAGGTATTTGTTAACTAGAAAAAGTAGTCAGATAGTGCCAAATTTGTATTCGGAACATCTGCAATGACATAAGCATCGATCTGTGTCGGACTGAGACCGGCGGATCGTATGCTATGTCACAGATTTCATCTTTTGCCAGTCTGTAGACTTTGATAACTAAGGGGAATCAAGCTCTCCTTAATTACGCTGCAGAATTCCATCGTATTTGACGGCTTGATAAGTAGGCCCCCATAAAGAGATCACCAATGTATAGTTGGTATATTATTACTTCTTTTTTAAGACCTTCACAATTTCCTCCTCTTAGTGCTCAATATAGAGGTTCGCAAAAAAGGAGCAACATTCGAGCCCATGGCTGTTCCATTTATTTGACAGTAGTAGGAGTCTTCAAATTTAAAATAATTCAGCCTGAATTGCAAAGAAGACCTCATAATATAAGGAATAGAATGGCCAATCACAGAGCAACAATCGCGACAAGAGAACAGAAAAGCAATCAGCCTGTGATTAAATACTTAGCAATGATGAACCACAATGTCAGCGATTTAGGATTTAGACCCATATACCTCTACTACAAAGGAAAGGGGAGAGAGATAAATGTCTCCAACTGGAAGCCAGAAGGATATATAAAATGCACACTGTACAACCGCATGGATTGAATACCAAACGTTAACTGGCACTGTTTTCTCTGAAGCTATGGGATCTTTAATAAATGGTTTACAAGGACACTCCTTCCTCCACTATCTCCAAGGTGGACAGCATTGGCTGCCCTCTCTTCCTGATGGTGGTGAGCTGGCATCTGTAGGATGGATTTAAAGTCTGCCCTCCATGTTGCCAAGCAGAAGTGAGACTGACTGGTTATACTGTCTAAAACTCAGTGTAGAGTAAGTGTTTGGTTGGTGATATGGATATGGCTTCTTGGCATATGTATTGAACAACTGTGTGTATCATGTGTGGTATGATGTATACATAGTGCCACTGGCTACCTTTGATTGCCCCTTATATAACTTTATGTTAAATTATGTTTTACATTGACACCTCTTAACTTGGAACAGGATAGTTGTAAGTCATTCATTGCCTACTTTGAAAGAATATATATATTGCAAGGGATTATGTTGATAATAGCAAGGGTGGAATAAATTGATTCTCCGTTTTATGCATTAACTATCAACATACCTGCACCGGCACTCCTGAGCTGTAGTAATTTGGTTTCAACATGACTTAATAATGAACTAAATTGTTCAAATGATGAGCCAGTATATTCAATTGATTATTTCTAATTATTTAAGTACACTGATAGGTCTCACTATTTATTTGTCCTAAGCAAAACTAATGTGAATTTGATGACTATGAAGCTGTGTGTGTTTTTGCATATAAAAAATAAATAAATACCAAAATTGTTGATTTTATGAGGAAAACCTAAACAGATGTTGTTGCTCCATGTACATACAACTTTAAAAACTGCCAGTGCAAAAACATCTTTTTAGCAGTCATAAATAATTACAATACTATTCCCACAAACATTTAAAATTAAAGGGACAGACTAGACCCAAAATATAATTTTTATTACTTATTGTTACATACCAAAAACACATCCTGCAACTGGTCCCACATCTATAAGTTGTAAGAAGTATATGAAACATTTAAATATTCATTGTTTATTCTGAGTCAAAAATGGCCGCAGAGCACTTATTGCGTGTATATAATAAAAAACCTAATTCTAAAAAAACCTAAGCTACATATTGCCCTGAAAATGGCATTTGTATGGGCATTACCCTTAAAAGGGCATTTAGCTCTTTTGCTGCCCAAACCCTATTCTAAAAAAAACCCCACCCAAAAACCCTTAAAAAAACTTAACACTAACCCCCGACAATCCACTTACAGTTTTTGAAGTCCCGCTTGAATGAACTTCATCCAGGCGGCGAGAAGTTTTCATCCAGGCGGCCTCTTCTATCTTCATTCAGGTGGTGAAGTCTTCATCCATGCGGCCTCTTCTATCTTCATCCAGGCGGCATCTTCTATCTTGATCCCGGCGGCACGGAACGGGTCCATCCTGAAGATATCCGGCACGGAGCATCCTCTTCACCTCTTCATACGGTCGCCGCCGTACACTGAATCTTCAATGCAAGGTACGTGATGGCGCCTCTTGCATTCCTATTGACTGAAAACTTTGAATCAGCCAATAGGAATTAGAGCTGCTAGAATCCTATTGGCTGTTCAAATCAGGATAAAGATCGTTCAAGCGGGACTTCAAAAACTGTAAGTGGATCATCGGGGGTTAGTGTTTTTTGGGAGTTTTTTTAGATTAGGGTTTGGGCAGCAAAAGAGCTAAATGCCCTTTTGAGGGCAATGCCCATAAAAATGCCCTTTTCAGGGCTGCGGGTAGATTAGGTTTTTTTTTGGGGGGGGGGGGGTTGAAATGTTAGTGGGTCTTTGTATTTTTTTTTTCAGGTAAAAGAGCTGTTTAACTTAGGACAATGCCCTACAAAAGGCCCTTTTAAGGGCTATTGGTAGTTTATTCTAGATTATTTTTTTTATTTTGGTGCTTTTTTTTTAAATGCATATTAGAATAGGAATCATTTTTATTATCTTTGATAATTTGTTATTTTGTGTAATGTATTTTTTTCATTTTGCGGTGGTTTTTTATTTTTAGATTAGGGCTTGGGCAGCAAAAGAGCTAAATGCCCTTTTTAGGACAATGCCCATACAAATGCCCTTTCAGGGCAATGGGTAGATAAGGTTTTACTTTATTTTTATTTTGTGGGTTTGGGAGGTGGGGGTTTGTATACTGTTAGGGGGTGTTTGTTTTTCTTTTGTTGGAAAAGAGCTATTATCTTTAGGGCAATGCCCTACAAAAGGCCCTTTTAAGGGCCCTCAAAAGGCCCTTTTAAGGGCTCTTGGTAGTTTATTATAGATTAGTTGTTTTTTTATTTTGGGGTGGTTATTTTTTTTTAAAGGGTATTAGAATAGGAATAATTTTTATTGTTTTGTATAATTTCGTTTGTTACTTTTTGTAATGGTAGGTTTTTTATTTTTTTGTAATTTTTGTGTTTTTTTATTTTTTGTAATAGTAGGTTTTAGTGTAAGACAGCTTAGGTTTTATTTCACAGGTAAGTTTGTATTTAGTTTAACTAGGTAGTTAGTAAATAGTTAAAAACGATTTACTAACTAGTCTACCTAGTTAAAATAAATGCAAACTTACCTGTGAAATAAAAATAAAACCTAAGCTAGCTACAATATAACTAGTTATATTGTAGCTAGCTTAGGTTTTATTTCACAGGCAAGTAAAAATAGGTATTATGTAGTTAATAATTGTAAGTTTAATTTAGCTCTATTTTAATTATGTTAAAGTTAGAGGATGCTAGGCTTAGGGTTACGTTAGGGTTACGGTTAGGTTTAGGGTTAAACTTAGGGTTACATTAGGATTAGGCTTAGGGGTTAATATAGTTTAATTTAGGTTGTTGCGATGTGGGGGGCTGGTGGTTTAGGGGTTAATAGGTTTATTTAGTGGTAGTGACGTGGGAGGCCAGAGGTTTAGGGGTTAATAGCTTTATTTAGTTGCAGCGATGTCAGGGAGCGGTGGAATAGGGGTTAATAGATTTATTATAGTGTGGGTGATGTTGGGGTGCAGTGGAATAGGGGTTAATAACTTTAGTATAGTGGCGGCGATATCGGGAGCTGTAGATTAGGTGTTAATAGTTTTATTTAAGTGGCGGCAATATCAGGAGTGGCAGATTAGAGGTTAATACCATTACGTAGGTGCCGGCCATGTCGGTGGTGGGCAGATTAGGGGTGTTTAGACTCGGGGTTTATGTTAGCGTGTTAGGTTTAAACGTTATTTATTTATTGTAATTGGCAAGAGTCCATGAGCTAGTGACGTATCTTGCCTTCTCTATGTCAGAGGGCTATGCTGTTTGCTTTTTTTCCCATTCCTGAAACTATCATATAAGGAAATTGATAATTTTGCTTTATATGTTGTTTTTTCTTTTACATTTTGCAAGATGTCTCAATCTGATCCTGCCTCAGAAGTATCTGTTGGAACTTTGCTGCCTGACATTGGTTCTACCAAAGCTAAGTGCATTTGTTGTAAGATTGTGGAAATTTTATCTCCGAATGTCATTTGTAATGTTTGTCATGATAAACTTTTACATGCAGAGAATGTATCCATCATTAATAGTGCATTGCCCGTTGCAGTTCCTTCAACTTCTAATGTACATGATATACCTATATACCTAAGAATTTTAAAGAATTTGTTACTGATTCTATTCAGAAGGCTTTGTCTGCATTTCCGCCTTCTAATAAACATAAAAGGTCTTTTAAAACTTCTCATAAAGTTGATGAAATTTCAAATGACCGACAACATAATGATTTATCCTCCTCTGATGAGGGTCTATCTGATTCAGAAAATATTGAAACTGCCAAATCTACTTATTTGTTTAAAATAGAGTATATTTGTTCTTTGTTAACCCCTTAATGACCACAGCACTTATCCATTTTCTGTCCGTTTGGGACCAAGGCTATTTTTACATTTCTGCGGTGTTTGTGTTTAGCTGTAATTTTCCCCTTACTCATTTAATGTACCCACACATATTATATACCGTTTTTCTCACCATTAAATAGACTTTCAAAATATACCATTATTTTCATCATATCTTATAATTTACTATAAAAAAATTTATAAAATATAAGGAAATAAAGGAAAAAAACACACTTTTTCTAACTTTGACCCCCAAAATCTTTTATACATCTACAACCACCAAAAAAAACATATGCTAAATAGTTTCTAAATTTTGTCCTGAGTTTAGAAATACCCAATGTTTACATGTTCTTTGCTTTTTTTGCAAGTTATAGGGCCATAAATACAAGTAGCACTTTGCTATTTCCAAACCACTTTTTTTCAAAATTAGCGCTAGTTACATTAGAACACTGATATCTTTCAGGAATCCCTGAATATCCATTGACATGTATATATTTTTTTTTAGAAGACATCCCAAAGTATTGATCTAGGCCCATTTTGGTATATTTCATGCCACCGTTTCACCGCCAAATGCAATCAAATAAAAAAAATTGTTCACTTTTTCACAATTTTTTTCACAAACTTTAGGTTTCTCACTGAAATTATTTACAAAAAACTTATGCAATTATAGCATACATGGTTGTAAATGCTTCTCTGGGATCCCCTTTGTTCATAAATAGCAGACATATATGGCTTTGGTTTTGCTTTTTACTAATTAGAAGGCTGCTAAATGCGACTGCGCACCACACGTGTATTATGCCCAGCAGTGAAGGGGTTAATTAGGGAGCATGTAGGGAGCTTCTAGGGTTAATTTTAGCTTCAGTGTAGTGTAGTAGACAACCCCAAGTATTGATCTAGGCCCATTTTGGTATATTTCATGCCACCATTTCACCGCCAAATGCGATCAAATAAAAAAAAACGCTAAATTGTTCACAATTTTAGGTTTCTCACTGAAATTATTTACAAACAGCATGTGCAATTATGGCACAAATAATTGTAAATGCTTCTCTGGGATCCCCTTTGTTCAGAAATAGCAGACATATATGACTTTGGCGTTGCTTTTTGGTAATTAGAAGGCCGCTAAGTGCTGCTGCACATCACACGTGTATTATGGCTAGCAGTGAAGGGGTTAATTAGGTAGTTTGTAGGGAGCTTGCAGGGTTAATTTTAGCTTTAGTGTAGAGATCAGCCTCCCACCTGACACATCAGACCCCCTGATCCCTCCCAAACAGCTCCCTTCCCTCCCCCACCCCACAATTGTCCCCGCCATCTTAAGTACTGGCAGAAAGTCTGCCAGTACTAAAATAAACGTTTTTTTTTTTTAAAAAATAAAAAAAATCTTTTACATATGCTTTGTAGGATTCCCCCTTAGCCCCCAACCTCCCTGATCCCCCCCAAAACAGCTCTCTAACCCCCCCTCTGCCTTATTGGGGGCCATCTTGGGTACTGGCAGCTGTCTGCCAGTACCCAGCTTACAATATATTTTCTCTTTTTTATTTTATTTTTTTATGTTTTTCTGTAGTGTAGCTTCCCCACGACCAACCCCTACCCCCACCCCCTCCCAGATCCCTTAGATTACTTTTTTGGGGCATTTATTCCCCCTCTTCCTCCCACTTACATAGTGTAGTGTAAGTGGTTCCCACCCGCTCCCTCCCCGTGCACGCGCCCGCCCGCCGCCCCCCGTGCACGCGCGCGTGTCTGTGCACGCCCCTGACTTTCCCGCCCCCGATCCCGCCCCCCTCTGTGTGTCAGAAACCATCGATAGCCGCCCACCCGCCTCCCACTGCAGCTCCCACCCACCAACGATTGCGGCCATCGATGTCCGGTGTAGAGAGGGCAACAGAGTGGCTCTCTCTGCACCGGATGGGTACAAATTGTTATTGCAGGATGCCTCGATATTGAGGCATCCTGCAATAACCGGAAAGCAGCTGGAAGCGATGAGGATCGTTTCCAGCTGCTTTCCAAACCGAGGACGTACGCCATACGTCCTCAGGCGTTAACTGTTTTTTTTTCTGAGGACGTATGGCGTACGTCCTCGGTCATTAAGGGGTTAAAAGAAGTGTTAATTACTTTGGATATTGAAGAAGCTAGTCCTCTTGATATTAAGACTAGTAAGCATTTAAATGCTGTTTTTAGACCTCCTGTGGTTACTACAGAGGTTTTTCCTATTCCTGATGCTATTTCTGGTATGATTTCTAAGGAATGGAATAAGCCAGGTACTCCTTTTATTCCTTCTTCAAGGTTTAAAAAAATTGTATCCTTTACCAGCAAATTCTATAGAGTTTGGGGAAAAGATCCCCAAAGTTGATGGGCCTATTTCTACTCTTGCTAAACGTACCACTATTCCTATGGAAGATAGTACTTATTTTAAAGATCATTTAGATATGAAACTTGAATTCTATCTAAAGAAAGCCTATTTATATTTAGGTCATCTTCTCAGGCTTGCAATTTCTTTGGCTGATGTTTCGGCTGCATCAACTTTTTGGTTGGAGATTTTAGCGCAACAAGAATTGGATTCTGACATATCTAGTATTGTTCGTTTACTACAACATGTTATTATTTTATTTGTGATGCCATTTTTGATATCAAAATTGATGTTAGATCCATGTCTTTAGCTATTTTAGCTAGAAGAGCTTTGTGGCTTAAATCTTGGAATGCTGATATGACATCTATGTCTAGATTATTATCTCTTTCTTTCCAAGGTAATAATTTATTTGGTTCTCAATTGGATTCTATTATTTCAACTGTTACTGGAGAAAAGGGGGGAGGGCAGTTTCTGCCTCAGGATAAAAAACCTAAGGGTAAATCTAAGGCTTCTAACCGTTTTCGTTCCTTTCGTCATAATAAGGAACAAAAATCTTATCCTTCCCCAAGGAATCGGTTTCCAATTGGAAGCCTTCCTCAAATTTGAATAAATCCAAGCCTTTTAAAAAACCAAAATCAACCCCTGAAGGTGCAGCCCTCATTCCAGCTCAGCTGGTAGGGGGCAGATTAAGGTTTTTCAAGGATTTTTATATAAATTATGTCCAAAATCAATGGATTCAGAGCATTGTCTTTCAAGGGTATCGAATAGGATTCAGAGTAAGACCTCCTGTGAGAAGATTTTTTTCTCTCATGTATCCCAGCAAATCCAGTAAAAGCTCAGGCTTTCCTGGAGTGTGTTTCAGACCTGGAGTCTTCAGGGGTAATCATGCCAGTTCCTTTTCAGGAACAAGGTCTGGGGTTTTATTCAAATCTATTTATTGTCCCAAAGAAGGAAAATTCATTCAGTTCTGGATCTGAAAATTTTGAATTGTTATGTAAGAGTACCAACTTTCAAGATGGTGACTATAAGGACTACTCTGCCTTTTGTTCAGCAAGGACATTATATGTCTACAATAGACTTGCAGGATGCATACCTTCATATTCCGATTAATCCAGAACATTATCAGTTCCTGTGATTCTCTTTTCTAGACAAGCATTACCAGTTTGTTGCTCTTCCATTTGGCCTAGCAACAGCTCCAAGAATCTTTTCAAAGGTTCTAGGTGCCCTACTCTCTGTAATCAGAGAGCAGGGTATTGCGGTGTTTCCTTATTTGGACGATATCTTGGTACTAGCTCAGTCTTTACGTTCTGCCGAATCTCACTCAAATCAACTAGTGTTGTTTCTTCAAAAATATGGTTGGAGGATCAATTTACCAAAAAGTTTCTTGATTCCTCAGACAAGGGTCACCTTTTTAGGTTTCCAGATAGATTCAGTGTCCATGACTCTGTCTCTAACAGACAAGAGACGTTTGAAATTGGTTGCAGCCTGTCGGCACCTTCAGTCTCAGTCATTCCCTTCAGTGGCTATGTGCATGGAAGTTTTAGGCCTCATGACTGCAGCATCGGACGCGATTCCTTTTGCTCGTTTTCACATGAGACCTCTCAAGCTTGTTATGCTGAATCAATGGTGCAGGGATTATACAAAGATATCACAGTTAATATCCTTAAATCTCAATGTTCGACACTCTCTGACGTGGTGGTTAAATCACCAGCGTTTAGTTCAAGGGGCTTCTTTTGTTCAGCCAACCTGGACTGTGATCACTACAGACGCAAGTCTTTTAGGTTGGGGAGCAGTTTGGGGATCTCTGACAGCACAAGGGGTATGGAAATCTCAAGAGGCGAGATTACCAATCAATATTTTAGAACTCCGTGCAATTCTCAGAGCTCTTCAGTTTGGCCTCTGTTGAAGAGAGAATCATTCATTTGTTTTCAGACAGACAATATCACAACTGTGGTATATGTCAATCATCAGGGTGGGACTCACAGTCCCCAAGCAATGAAAGAAGTATCTTGAAAACTTGCTTGGGCAGAATCCAGCTCCTGTCTAATCTCTGCAGTTCATATCCCAGGTGTAGACAATTGGGAGGCGGATTATCTCAGCCATCAGACTTTACATCCAGGGGAGTGGTCTCTCCATCCAGATGTGTTTTTTCAGATTGTTCAGATGTGGGGTCTTCCAGAGATAGATCTCCTGGCCTCTCATCTAAACAAGAAACTTTGCAGATACCTGTCCAGGTCCAGGGATGTTCAGGCGGAAACAGTGGATGCGCTGACACTTCCTTGGTGTTTTCATCCTGCTTACATTTTTCCGCCTCTAGTTCTTCTTCCAAGAGTGATATCCAAAATCATCATGGAACAAGTGCTTATGTTGCTGGTGGCTCCAGCATGGCCACACAGGTTTTAGTATGCGGATCTTGTTCAGATGTCCAGTTGCCAACCTTGGCCACTTCTGTTAAGGCCGGACCTTCTGTCTCAAGGTCCGTTTTTCCATCAGGATCTCAAATCATTAAATTTGAAGGTATGGAAATTGAACGCTTAGTACTAAGTCATAGATTTTTCTCTGACTCAGTGATTAATACTATGTTACAAGCTCGAAAATCTGTTTCTAGAAAGATTTATTATCGAGTTTGGAAGACCTACATTTCCTGGTGTTCTTCTCATAAATTCTCTTGGCATTCTTTTAGAATTCCTAGAATTTTACAGTTTCTTCAGTATGGTTTGGATAAGGGTTTGTCTGCAAGTTCCTTGAAGGGATAAATCACTGCTCTTTCTGTTTTATTTCACAGAAAGATTGCTAAACTTCCTGATATTCACTGTTTTGTACAGGCTTTAGTTCGTATTAAGCCTGTCATTAAATCAATCTCTCCTCCTTGGAGTCTTAATTTGGTTTTGAAGGCGTTACAGGCTCCTCCGTTTGAGCCTATGCATTCTTTGGACATTAAACTACTTTCTTGGAAGGTGTTGTTTTTTTTGGCAATCTCTTCTACTAGAAGAGTTTCTGAGCTATCTGCTCTTTCTTGTGAATCTCCTTTTCTGATTTTTCATCAGGATAAGGCGGTTTTGTGGACTTCATTTACATTTTTGCCTAAAGTTGTGATTGAATTCTAACAACATTAGTAGAGAAATTGTTGTCCCTTCCTTGTGTCCTAATCCTAAGAATTCTTTGGAACGTTCCTTACATTCTTTGGATGTGGTGAGAACTTTGAAATATTATGTTGAAGCTACTAAAGATTTCAGGAAGACTTCTAGTCTATTTGTTATATTTTCTGGTCCTAGGAAAGGTCAGAAGGCCTCTGCTATTTCCTTGGCTTCTTGGGTAAAGCTTTTGATTCATCAAGCTTATTTGGAGTCGGGTCAGGCCCCACCTCAGAGAATTACAGCTCATTCTACTAGATCAGTCTCCACTTCGTGGGTTTTTAAGAATGAAGCTTCAGTTGATCAGATTTGCAAAGCAACAACTTGGTCCTCTTTGCATACTTTTACTACCATTTTGATGTATTTGCTTCTTCAGAAGCAGTTTTTGGTAGAAACGTTCTTCAGGCAGCTGTTTCAGTTTGATTCTTCTGCTGATGTTTTAAGTTTTTCTTTTCATTATGAGAATAACTTATATTTTGGGCTATGGATTATTTTTTCCAGTGAGAAATGGCTGTTGTTTATTTTTATCCCTCCCTCTCTAGTGACTCTTGCGTGGTGTTCAACACCTTGGGTATTGATATCCCATACGTCACTAGCTCATGGACTCTTGCCAATTACATGAAAGAAAACATAATTTATGTAAGAATTTACCTGATAAATTCATTTCTTTCATATTGGCAAGAGTCCATGAGGCCCACCCTTTTTATGGTGGTTATGATTTTTTTGTATAAAGCACAATTATTTCCAAATTCCTTTGTTGATGCTTTTTACTCCTTTCTTTATCACCCCACTACTTGGCTATTCATTAAACTGAATTGTGGGTGTGGTGAGGGGTGTATTTATAGGCATTTTGAGGTTTGGGAAACTGTGCCCCTCCTGGTAGGATTGTATATCCCATACGTCACTAGCTCATGGACTCTTGCCAATATAAAAAAGAAATGAATTTATCAGGTAAATTCTTACATAAATTTTTTTTTTGTCCCCCATATGCCAATGGGGCTGCGTTACGGAGCTTTTCTTTCTGCGAGGTGTTAGACTTTTTTTCTGACCCGGTCTCCCCATTGATATCTATGGGGAAAGTGTGCACGAGCACATCAAAACAGCGCTTGTTTTTGGTGCGGTATGGAGCTTAAAAGCACCATATCGCGCGCACAAGCCGGGTTTTTTAAAACTTGTAATGGCTGCGCTATAGGGGGTTAAATAACGCAACTTTTGTTGCATTCGTTAATTTCCCTATATCGCGCATAACTCGTAATCTAGATGAATAATCCTTATTTAAAAGTTTTATGTACTTCTTACAAGTGTATAGATTTGGAACCCATTGCAAGATGCTTGTCTGGTGTGTAACAATAAGTAATAACAAATATGTATTCTGTCTAAACTGTCTAAACTGTCCCTTTAACAGAAACAATAGAGATTACCACCTTCCCAGTTTAGTACAACTGCCTTTATCAATTCAGCACTAGCTTTGCACACCAACAAAAGGCACACTGTGCCGAACATAAAAACTTTATAGAGAATGTCCACATTTAAAACTCCACAGCATTGTTGTCATGCATGCTATGTCATGTGCCAGCATACATTTGTTATTCTGCTATCATGCGTAGACTTATTTTACTGAAACATTTCTAATACATGGCTAGATTATGAGTGGAACACTAACAATTCCGATCGAGCTAAAAGGGGTTTATCTCGGATGTTTGCGTGCGTCTGGTTTTTCACTCATATTACAAGTTGAAAGTAAACATGATCGTTTGAGTGCAATTGAA